>NC_051428.1:23783432-23788432 GCF_015228065.2 Penaeus monodon | reverse complement strand
CCCTCCTCCCTCCCCCACCACCACCCTCCTTTTCTCCCTCCCCTCCCCTCCCCCTCCCACCTCCCCCTCCTCCCCATCACCCCCCTTCCCCCCTCCCCCTAGCGTCATCCGGGGCTCCGATCGGTCCAGCAGAGCGGGTAATGACGTAATCACAGATGTTTGTAGCGCGCCGGTCAACCTACTTATCAGGTCCGAATTATGCAGAAAATGTGGGAAAAGAAAGAAGAAGAAGGAGGAGGAGAAGAAGAAAAAAGGAAGAAGATGAAAAGTAAGAAGAGGAAAAGTAAGAAGGAGAAGAAGAAGAGGAAGAAGAAGAAGAAGAGGAAGGAGAAGAAGAAGAAGAAGAAGGAGAAGAAGAAGAAGAAGAAGAAGAAGAAGAAGAAGAAGAAGAAGAAGGAGAAGAAGAAATCCGAGACGCTAGGAACGCTTCCGTCACCCTACTGATCCGAATTACGTAGAATATATGAAAAAGGGAAAGGAAGAAGAGGGGAAAGGAGAGAAAATGGAAGAGGAAAAAGAGAAAAAGGAAGAAGAAGAGAGAAAAGAAAAAAAAAGAACAAAGAGAGGTGATTTTTAGAAGATTGTGTCTAGTCAAGTTCAAGGATGGGGGAGGGGGGGAGTGGAGAGGGAGGGGGAGGGGAGGGGCAGGGGTGTAGCAAGAAGGGGGAGGGGGAGGGGGAGGGGAGGGGGTGCGGGGCGTAGCAGGTAGGGAAACTCCTTAAGAAAATTCAAGAGAAGGCGTATTATTAATAATGACAAATGCTAATGTATATGACATATGGTATTACACACATACACACACACACACACACACACACATACACACACACATAGATAGATAGATACGAGTCTGTGTGTGGGTCTGTATGTGTGTCCGAATATGTGTATTTACGAATATGTATGCGTGTGTGTGTATCCATGTGTACGAATATGTATCTGTGTATATACGAATATATATGCGTGTGTCCGTGTGTATGTGTATGTACGTACGAATATACATGCGTGTGTCCGTGTGTATGTGTATGTATGTACGAATATGTGTGCGTGTGTGTCCGTGTGTACGTCTGGATGTCCGCATGTGTATATATACAAATATGTATGTGTATGGTATGTACGAATATGTATGTGTGTGTCCGTGTGTATGTGTATGTGTATGTATGTATGAATATGCATGCGTGTGTCCGTGTGCATGTGTATCTGTGTGTATCTACGGATATATATGCGTGTGTCTGTGTGCATGTGTATGTGTATGTATGTACGGATATATATGCGTGTGTCCGTGTGCATGTGTATCTGTGTGTATCTACGGATATATATGCGTGTGTCCGTGTGCATGTGCCTGTGTGCGTATCTACGGATATATATATGCGTGTGTCCGTGTGCATGTGTACGTATGTACGAATTATGTATGCATGTACGTAACGAATGAGGGCGTAATATCGGGCGGTTCCGTAGCAGACGAAGAAAGCAGAACGCGTCATACCTTTGCAATGTTGTCACCTACATTACGCTCCCTGTATGCTAATGTTTGAATTTCATTACTCATCTTGTATTCATCTCGCTAAACTACCTTACAAAAAAAAAAGGAAAAAATATTGTATGCTTTGCGCTTAATGATTATTTGAAGGGAAGGTCATTAACCTGATTGTGAAGGGGAAGAGGAGAAAGAGGGAGGGAGGGAGGGAGGGAGGGAGAGGGAAGGAAGGAGGGAGGGAGGGAGGGAGGGAGGGAGGGAGAGGGAGAGGGAGAGGGAGAGGGAGAGGGAGAGGGAGAGGGAGAGGGAGAGGGAGAGGGAGAGGGAGAGGGAGGGAGTGAGAGGGAAGGAAGGAGGGAGAGGGAGAGAGAGATAAAGAAAGAGATAAAGAGAGAAATGAAGAGAGAAATAAAGAGAGAAAGAAATAGAGAGATAGAGATAAATAAATAAACAGATAGATAGACAATTAGATACATATATATAGAGAGAGATAAAGAAAGAGAGAGAGAAAAAAAAGCAGACAGACAGACGAAAGAATACAAACAGGAGAGGCAGAAAGAAAGAAAGAAAAAAAGAGAAATGAACGAAAAGGAATTGGAAAATCAAGTTAAAATAACCGGATGTCGTAAATCACAAACCGGAAACCCCTTTAGCACTTCTTTTCATAGTATTTCTTTGAGTCAACTTTTAGGCCTAAAACAACGAGGCAAAAAAGAAAGGAAGGTGAGAGAAAATCTTTTTTTTCCTTTTTTTCTTTGTAATTCAGTTTAGGGGTTAGTGTACGCGCACGTGTGTGTGGGAGAGAGAGAAAGAGAGAGAGAGAGAGAGAGAGAGAGAGAGAGAGAGAGAGAGAGAGAGAGAGAGAGAGAGAGAGAGAGAGAGAGAGAGAGAGTGTGTGTGTGTGTGTGTTGTGTGTGTGTGTGTGTGTGTGTGTGTGTGTGTGTGTGTGTGTGTGTGTGTGTGTGTTCGTATGTGTGTGTGTGTGTGTGTGTTGTGTGTGTGTGTGTGTGTGTGTGTGTGTGTGTGTGTGTGTGTTCGGTGTGTTCGTGTGTGTGTGTGTGTGTGTGTTCGTGCGTGTTCGTATGTGTGTGTGTGTGTGTGTGCGTGTTTGTATGCGCGATACCATGAAGAGCGAAACAGATATGCAGAAAAATATATAAATAAATAAATAAATATGAATATAAACAGACAAATCGATAATTAAACACACACCTGAACAGACAGGTAAATAAACAGCTAAAATATAATAATACGTCAATAAACAACGAAAAGATAAATTAAATAAAGACAAACAATAAACAAAACAAAAAAACATCACACCCCATCTATTTCGACATGCACGATAGACGGAAAGGAAAATACATAACTGTAAGTCTATCGACCCGGAAACAGCTGACTGTTGCATGAAAATAAGGAAGATATTGAGCGAAAAATGTCTTAAAAGTGTTTTATTTATCACATAACGTGTCAAAAAAATTATATATATACGCGTCACAATGTTATTTTATTTTATTTTATTTTATGATTATTATTATTTTTAAACAGATTGAGAGAGTGAAATGTTTTGTATTTCATCGGCGTGGTGATTTATTTCATCGTTTCGATAACCTTAAATGCATATTAATTAGATGCAAATGATGTCAATAACCCTTCTGCAACCCCCCTCCCCCCCCCTTAGTCGAACTTCTCATCCCCCCCCCCTCCTTCCTTCCTATCTCCTAATCTCTGTCTGTCCTTCTCCTTATTCCAATATCCTCTTCTTAATCTTCCTCTCTCTCAGAATCCTCCTCTCTTCTTTCTCCTCCTCCTGTTTTTCTTCCTTCCCTCTCATTCTGATCTTCCTCCGTCCTCTCCTTGCCACCTCCTTTCCTTCTCTCCCTATTCTGATTCGCTTTTGTTTATTCTCTCCACCTCCTTTTCCTTCTCACCTCTAACCATCACCTTATTTTCTGTCTTATTTCCTCCTTTCCTCCCTCTCACCTCCTCTTTTCTCACTCACCTCCTCCTTTCCTCCTTCTCATTCCCTCTCATCTTCCTCTCACCGTCTCCTCTTCTCCCTCTCACCTCCTCCTTTCGTCCCTCTCATTCCCTCTCACCTCCTTCTTTCGTCCTTCTCACTCCCTCTCACCTCCTCTTCTCCCTCTCACCTCTTCCTCTCCTCCTCGCCTTCTTCTCTTTCCCCTTTAACCTCCTCTTCTGCCCTTTCTCATTCTCCTTTCCTCCTCTTCCCCACTCATCCCCTCTCATGCATCAGCCTTCCCCTCCACCTTTCCCTCCTCCTCCCCCACTCACTCTTCTCATCCCCCTCCAATCCCCATCCTCTCTTCCTCTTCTCCTACTCACCCCTCTCACCAGCTTTCCCCCTCCCCCTCTTCCCCACTCACCCCTCTCACCTCTCTCTATTTCCTTTCTTTTCCTTATTCTCATCGTCTTCCTCCACTCACCCCCTCTCACCCACCAGCCATCCCCTCTTCTCCTCCTCCTCCCCCACTCACTCCCTCTCACCTCCCAACATTCCACTCCTCTCCTCCCCCACTACCCCCCCTCACCCCCAACTTCCCTTCCCTCCTTTCCCCCCTCACCCCCCCCTCACCAGCCTTTCCCCCACCCCTTCTTCCTTCCTCCTCCTCCTCCTCCCCCACTCACCCCCTCTCACCAACCTTCCCTCTCCCCCCTTCTTCCTCTCCTCCTCCCCCCCCCACCCCACCCCCCTTCACCCCCCAAAATTCCCCCCTCCCCTTCCCCATCACCCCCCCCTACCAGCCTTTCCCCTCCCCTTTTTCCCCTCCCCCCTCCCCCCCCCCAACTCACCCCCTCTCACCCCCCCAACATTCCTCTCCCCCCATGAGCTAAGATTTTCCCAAAGGAAGTGCATAAGATTTGCAAAACCGTTATTATCATTTTTTTTTTTTTAATGATAAGTTGTTCTATTTTAACCAATAATTTGAGAATATATATTTGCTACTTGGAGGAGTGTGACTGTTTATCAATTCTGTGAGATGTTTTTGTTATATAATGTTATTGGTTATTTCATATACAGGTTATCATCATCCTCATTTTCTAATAATTTTCTAATAACATTAACAAAGAAACGCATTTCTCAAATTTTTAATAAAATCATTTTAAACAAAACACCTTTTTTTTTTTTCACGTTTAGATAAAAAGATTATTACTGAATAATCAAACTCACTTTTATTTTACATCACGGGGAATTAATTACGCCAAATTATCTTATACGAACGCATAAAAAAACTTACCTAATTAAATTAAAGACGAAAATCCACAAGAAAAAAAAACTGGATCGCGTTTTTACCTGAAAAAGAAAGAGAGAAAATAAATTAAAGAAAGAAAAAAAATTTTATAAAACCGACTAAAAAGATCCACCAAAATTAAAAAATAAAAAATAAAAATTTTATTAATATACGTGAATAAAAAAAATTTATGGATCTGTTTAAGGGAATAAAAACGCATATGTAAGAATATTAATTATGTGAAAGCTATGAAACAGTTAAGTGTATAATTAATT
>NC_051428.1:23760932-23765932 GCF_015228065.2 Penaeus monodon | reverse complement strand
GATGAGGAGAAGAAGAAGGACAATAACCATGATAATAATAATAATAATAATCAGAAGGCAAGGAGAGAAAGCAGAAGAACAAGAACAACAAGAGGAAGAAAGGGAAGGAGAAAAGGAAACAGAAGAAGAAAATAAGAAGTTGAAGTCAAAGAAAGAGAGAAAAAAAAACAAACAGAAGAAATCAAAGAAGAAAAAGAGAAGAAAATAAAGAAGAAAAAAAATAGAGGAAAAATCAAGAAAAATGAGGAGAGAAGGTAGAGCAAAAGAGGAAGATACCCCCCCATCCCCACCCCCACCCCCCACCCTATCTCCCTCGGCCCGACGGCAACTTCCGTCCTACATCCGGAGAAACTTCACGTGAAAGTCTGGCCCGTTTTGCTCCCTCCGTTTCCGACAACTAACAGGAAACGTTTCACCAGGCGGCTCCGGAGAAACGTTTTCGCTGTGTTCTATGAGGAGGGCGACCCTCGCGTGAGCAAGCGACCTCTCGTGGGGGTCATTAATCCGTATCAAAAGAGGTGAAGGTGGATTGAATCGGCGGCATTTCCGGCGCGCTGAACACGTGAAGGTCGAGATGCGCAAGGGTGTGCTGCGGTTATGTCAAAAATTTGTGATTTCTATGTTTCTGGCGTATGTGGTTGTTTGGTGGATAACACGTGAAGAATGTGATGCGTATTGGCTTGGTTTCGTGTTGAGAAAATAACGAATTTCGTTCGGATTTGTGGTGTTTTAACTTACACATCGACGGAAAGGTCGAGAAGCAAAAAATTGCAGGTTAGACTTCGTAGCGTGGAAACAAATTATGCTATGCCTGATAATGACATCGGTGCCTTACTGGAAAACAGCTTAATGTTTATATAAACATTATGTTGATATAGATAGTTATCTTTCTTAATAGATAATGATATGATTAATAAATATTCTAATAATGAAAATTTGGAAAACGGCTTAATGTTCATATAAACACAAATGCTGATATAGACAGGGATCTTTCTTTATAACTAACAAATGAAACGGAAAACTTTGAGAAACTCTTGGATAAACGTATAATATTTATTTACCTATTTTTCCTGTTACAGGTCATGATAAGTTGATTTGCAATGTTGTCAGAACAGCGCCATATCCTTCTATACAAATAAGACTAACTCAAATTTTAGTCATGAGTGTAAAAAAAAAAAAAAAGAATAAATAAATAAATAAAATCGAGAGACAACATATTTAATTAAGTTTAATTAAAGAACCAGAGAATATTCCAGAAGTCACACACTGCAATTTAGTCAGTTAGGACCACAAAATGACTTTTAAAAAGACTTTTAAAACGAAAACCACCGAACAGTATAGCCATCTGAGAGTGACGACCGCGGCGAAAACTCACAGGGCGGAATTCACAGTTACCAGGCATGAAAATTCCCACATAGATATGACCTACGGAAGTCCATTAGTAGCTGGGAAACTTGGGTAGCCTGCGCTGTCCAGGTATGAGGACTCACACACACACACACACACACACACTCTCTCTCGCTCTCTCTCTCGCTCTCTCTCTCTTTCATACACACACGCACACACACACTATCTCTCTCTCTCTCTCTATCTTTCACACACACACACACACACACACGCAATTAACCATTAAGCGTGTGAATACCAACGCACACACTAATCTCTGAACTGATTAGATCAGAATAATTATTTCGCTGGAATGCACAGAAGAATTATGAATTAATTGACAAGTACATGGCAGTTAAACACAGATAGAGGGGAAGTCAATATTAGCTATTATTTTTTTCCCTAAATCCATGCAATCTGTATTTTTCGTTTTTTTTTTCTTCCCTTTAATTTCCCTAAATATTGGGTTTATCTTCACCGTGTAATGTATGTCATGCCCTTAAGGACCATTTTTAGGGGAAAATGTAGGAAAAAGGGGACGATGGGGGAAATAAGTGTGATTTAATGAAGGGAAGAAGTGAAAGTGAAGGGAAAGGGGAAGAGGAGAAGGCGAGAAGAGAAGAAGGGAAGAGGAGGAGGTCGAGATAGAGGAAAGGGAGCGAAGGGAAGGAGAGAAAAGGAGGCAAGGATAAGGAGGAGGGAATGGTGAAAGAGAAAGGAAGAGAAAAAAAAATCGAGACGAACGAATGAGAAGAGAAATTAGTGAATAAAAGAAAGAAAGAGAAGACAAAAAAAGAAAAAAGGAAAAAAAAAGAGAAAGAGTGGTCGTGTATGTAAACCTATATACATATGACTTTAAATATGAGTGTACGTTTTATATAATGTATAGTTTATATCATCTATAGGAGAGGGAGAAAGTGAAAGCAGTGACAAATAAGTAATATATTTCATATAATCTATAGGAGAGGAGAAAGTGCAGGCAATAAATAACAATTCTAATCTCGTTTCACAATTGCATCTTTGTCTCGAACCTTCAAACTAATCATTCTTCCATTATCAAAGCTTAATTTTCAAAGCCTAACAATGCTTAAGGATCATAATGCAAAAATTAAGATTATCTTTTGTTGACCTCGACAGCATCCTTCTTCATTTACATCAAAGAAAGAGGAGAGAGGAAGGGAAAGGCAGAGAGAGAGAGAGAGAAAGAGAGAGAGAGAGAGAGAGAGAGAGAGAGAGAGAAAGAGCGGGGGTGGAGGGAGGGAGGGAGGGAGGGAGAGAGAGAGAGCGAGAGAGTGGATGAAGAAAGAGACAGTGATAGAGAAAGTAAGAGAGGGACAGAGAAAGTGAGAGAGAGAGAGAGATAGAGAGAGATAGAGAGGGAGAGAGAGAGAGAGAGAGAGAGAGAGAGAGAGAGAGAGAGAGAGAGAGAGAGAACGACAGACATAGAAAGAGAGAGAAGGACATAGAAAGAAAGATACACAGACAGCCATCCAGACAGCCAAACACAGAAAGAGAAAAATAAACAAGAAAAAATTAAAACAAAAAAAAAAAGACATAAATAGAGAGAAAAATCAGCGAAAACAGACAAAAACAGAGAAAAAACAAAAAACAAAAACACTAATAAAATCCCCTTTCAACGGAAAATTTCATTTGCAACAAAGGCTTGGTTTTTCCTCTCAAGGACTTCCGTGTTGTTTTCGTGAATGTTGCAGCTTACGGCAGTTCGACCTTTTCCTGCATGATGCCCGTCTGTTGCACATGTTGCAAGTTATTTTAATGACGGTTCTTTCTCTGTATTATTCTTGTTGTTGTTGTTATTATTATTGTTATCATTATTTTAATCATTATTATTATTATTACCATCATTGTTAGTGTTTCCATCATCATCATTATCGTTACTATAATTATTATTATTCATTATTATTATTACTATCATTATCATTGATTTGCATATATTGCATTTTCTGGCCTACTTTTTTCTCTTCTCTCATTTTCTCCTATCTTTACCTCTTTTTTTTCACCTTCCTGTCTTCATCTCTTTCTCCTTTTCCTTCTCTTTCTTTTAATCCCTCCTCTCTCTCTTTCTCTCTCTCTCTCTCTCTCTCTCTCTCTCTCTCTCTCTATCTCTCTCTCTCTATCTATCTATCTATTCCTCTCTCTCTCTCTCTCTCTCTCTCTCTCTCTCTCTCTCTCTCTCTCTCTCTTTCTCTCACTCTTTCGCTTTCTTCTTTCTTACAGAAAAAGAATAAAACTTTACAAAAAAAGTGATGATAGTAACAATAACAATAATAATAATAACAACAACATTAATAATGGTAATGATAATGGCGGTGATAACAATAATAACAGTAATAAAAATAATAAAAATAATAATCATCTTTATTTCAAAAAATAAAAATGATAATAATAATAATAACAGCAATAATAATGGTACTAAAATAATGGTAATAATAATGATGATGATAACAATAACAATAATAAGAATAATTATCATTATAATAAAAATAACAATGATAATAATGACAACAACAACAATAATAACAAAAAGCATCATTCACAGAAGAAGAAAAGGAAGACGCAAGAACAAGAAGAAAAAAGAGAAAGAGAGATAGATAGATAGATAGATAGAGAGGGAGAGAGAGAGAGAGAGAGAGGTGGGGAAGATAGATAGATAGAAAGAGAGAGAGGTGGGGAAGATAGATAGATAGAAAGAGCGAGAGCGAGAGAGAGACAGAGACAGACAGAGAGAGATGTGGGGAAGATAGGTAGATAGATAGAGAGAGAACCCCCCTCCCCCCCTTTCTCATCTCTTTCCCCCATAAATCACATCGCTTCCCGTCGCCTCCATCGTTCTCCTCCAACGCCTCAGGGTTTGCAATGACCCGGAAGTGAGATTCTGTGATTCTTCTCCGCCTCTCCTTCTGGTTCTCTGCTCTCTCCATTCTTTTTATCTTTCTTCTTCTTTTTCTTTCTTTTTTTCTGCTTCTTCTTCTATTCTGTTTCTTCTTCTTCTTCCGTTTCTGCTTCTTCTTTTTTCTTTTTTCTAATTCTTCCGCTTTTTCTTATTCTTTCTCTCCTTCTTCTTCGTCTTCCGCCTTCCATATCCTCATTTCCCCCTTTCTCAAGTTTTTCCATTTTTATTTCGTATCTTTTCTCTTATCCTGACTTTTTTTTCTAACGCGTCTTTATCTATTCGTCTATCCCTCTCTTTATTCACCCTCTTCTCCTTCTATTTTTTTCTCTTTCTTCTCCTCTCCTTTACACCGTCTATCCATTCTTCTGCTCTCTTTTTTTTCCCTCTAAACTTTTCTCTTCTCATCTTTCTCTATTCCTCTCTTTACTCTCCTCTCCTCTTTTTTCTAGTTCCTCCTCCTCCTCTTTCTATTCTATTTTTTTTTTCTTCTAAACAGTTTCGTTATTTCATGTTTCTTTATCCCTCTCTTTACTCTTTTCTCCTCTTCTTCTAATTCCTCCTTTCTTCTCTTCCTCTCCTTCTCCCCGTCCTTCCATTCTTCTGCCTTTTCCCGTTTTCCTTATCCCAATTTTCTCTATTCCTCTCTTTACTCTTCTCTCCTCTCCTTCCAGTTCCCCCTCCTCCTCTTTTTCCCCGTCTT
>NC_051428.1:23743432-23755932 GCF_015228065.2 Penaeus monodon | reverse complement strand
GAGAAAGAGGGGGAGAAAAGTTGAGAGAGAGAGGGGGAGAGGGGGGGGAGAGTGAGGAGAAAAAGAGGAAGAGAAAAGTTGAGAGAGAGAGGGGGGGAGGGAGAGGGGGTAAGGAGGGAGAGGGAGAGAGAGAGAGAGAGAGAGAGAGAGAGAGAGAGAGAGAGAGAGAGAGAGAGAGAGAGAGAGAGAGAGAGAGAGAGAGAGAGAGAGAGAAAAGAGAGAGGCCAAAAAACAAAGAGTGAAACGGAGATAAAAACAGAGATAAAAAACGGAGAACGAGAGAATATAAAAACAAAGAGAGAAAATAGAAAGAGAAAGAGAGAGAGAGAGAGAGAGAGAGAGAGAGAGAGAGAGAGAGAGAGAGAGAGAGAGGAAGAGAGAGAGAGAGAGAGAGAGAGAGAGAGAGAGAGAGAGAGAGAGAGAGAGAGAGAGAGAGAGAGAGAGAGAGAGAGAGGCTAAGCTACGGAGAGGAAAGGGTAGGGCCCTGAACACTAATGGCGCATATTAATAACAACGGGGGGGGGGGGGGCAAGCACAGCCCAGCCCGGGAAAATTTATTACGAGTCGAACGTAAGAAGAAGAAAAAAATATATATGTTTTTTTTTTTAACGTAACGGACGGTATGGATCGATAATGTAGGTTGTTTTATTTTTTGTTATAGATATTTATTGTATAAGTGAAGTTGAAAATTATTGAGTGGGAGGGAGGGAAGAAGTAGGGAGAAGGAAGGGAAACAGAAGAGAATGAAAGAAGGAAAGGAAGAAAGAAAAAAAAGAAAGATAGATACATAGATAGATAGAGAGAGAGGGGGGGAGGCAGAGAGAGAGAGAAAGAGAGAAATAATTAGATAGATATATAAACATAGATATCGATAAACAGATGAATTAAGAAACGAACAGAACAGCTAAACAAAGAGAAGAAAACGAGAAAAATAGATCGAAATAAAAAGAAACAGACACAGAGGAGAACTGCAGACAACGGCCATAAAAAAATACAGACAACGGCCATATAAAAACAATGAAACAACAACAAAAACGCAAACATAAAAACCGTCAGCCCAGCAGGTCATGAGTCACAATCCACAGGTCACAGATCACGGGTCGAGACCAGAGGGAAGGAAGGGTAAAGACCAAGCTGTGATAACGGTTCGTCACAGGACAGTCGAAGAAAATTACGAATGAGGTCCAGGAAGTGAGGCAAGAAGGGGGGGGGGAGGGGAGGGGGGCTGTGGAATGCGATGGATGGGAGGAGAGGGACGAGGAAGAGGATGAGAGGAGAGGGACAGGGAGGAGGAGCGAATGATGGGGGGGGGAGGAGGAGAGAATGATGGGGAGGAGGAAGAGGAGGAGGAAGAGGAGGAGGAGGAGGAGGAAAATGAGGAGGAGAAGGAGGAGGAAAATGAGGAGGAGAAGGAGGAGGAAGAGAAGGGGGAGGAGGAGGAGGAGGAGTAGGAGGAGAGGAAGGAGGGGAAAGAGAAGGGGGAAGAGGGGAAGGAGGAGGAGGAGGAGGAGAGTAAGGGAGGGAAGAAGGGAGAGAATAAAGGAAGGAAGCAGAGAAGAAGGAAGAAGGATGAGGGAAATAGTACGTAATGGAAGAAGGGAGGAAGAAAAATGAAGAACAGAGGTCATAAACGAGAGAGAGAGAGAGAGAGAGAGAGAGAGAGAGAGAGAGAGAGAGAGAGGGAGAGAGGGAGAGAGAGAGAGAGAGAGGAGAGAGAGAGAGAGAGAGAGAGAGAGAGAGAAGAGAGAGAGAGAGAGAGAGAGAGAGAGAGAGAGAGAGAGAGAGAGAGAGAGAGAGAGAGAGAGAATAACGATGTAGACATAGGAGAGAAAATAAAGAACAGAGGGACAAGGAAACGAAAAAAAGGTAGATGGAGAAACTGCAAGGAAAAGAAGAATACAGAGGAATGAAAGGGGGAGAGAATATGAGAAAAACGGTGAAGGGAAAGAGATGACAGAAGGAAGGAAGTAACAGAGAAAATGACGTGAATTTCAGATTAGTTTCGTAGCGTGGTGTAAGGTAGAGTGCGGGGGGGGGGGAGCAAGAACAAAAATTCTTTACACAATGGAAAGATTTTTTTGTTTTCACGATCATTATATATATATATATGTATATATATATTATGTAGATATATACATATATATATATATATATATATATATATATATATATATACATATATATATATATCACACACACACACGCACACACACACACACACACACACACACACACACACACACACACACACACACACACACACACACACACACACACACATATATATATATATATATATATATATATATATATATATAAACCCTGCTTCAGTATTAATACTATCACTGCTATCTTACAAGTGATAACAATACCATGATGATAATGGTGATAACAAACAAAATACCAATTTCCATTTTTTTACATTCATCATCCCTCCCGCAGAACAACAAACACACAAACAAACAAACAGTTCCGTTCTTCTATAACATTATAATATTCCTCTCTGACCACGTGAATCAGTTATCGATACCTGGCTCATTAGCATACACCTGTTAATTAGTTTGCGTTCGAACTCAGGTCATAGCGTTTGTTTGTTTGTCTGTTTATGACCTAATTCTAATTCGGTTTCAGTCCAACTGTTGCCATAACAAACACGCACAAGTGGTCCAGTATTGCCAGACGAAAAAAAAAGTTTTTTTTTTATATTTGGCTTGGATTTGGTCATTTCTGATTATGAATTATCACTGTTATATATCTATTTATTCATCTGATATCATAATTACTAATTATTATATTCATGGTTAAGGATATTCTCATTATCATTATTATTATTAGTAGTAGTATCATTATCATTGTTATTATGATCATGATTACTTTAATTATCATTACTATTATCATTATTACATCATCATCGTCATTATTTTTATCATTATTATTGTTATTATTATAATTATTATTGTTATTATTATCATTATCATCATTGTTATTATCATCATTATTATTAACATTATTTTTTCTATTATTATCATTATTATCATTATCATCATTACTATTATTATAGATATTATCAATATTATCATCAGTTCATCTTTCCTCGGCTACTTTCCTGATTATATACCCAAAGAAATAACAGTTATCATCATTATTATTCTCATTTATCGTTTTATCTCAATCTTATTACACGATGATTAGGGGTAAATAAACAGCCGTGAATTTTGTTGCAATAAGAGTCACAAAGTTCGTTCTCTGTCAACTTGACCGCCACTTTTTCTGCCTTCCTACCCTCCTCCCCCTCCCCACGCTCTTACCTTCCTCCTCTCCTCCCTCTTCCCCCCCCCCTCCTATTCCCTCCTTCCCTCTCCCTCTTACCTTCCTCCCTTTCTCTCCCTCCCCTCCCTCCTCTCTTATCCTCCTCCTCTCTTCCTTCTCCCCTGGAGGAAGAAAGAATAAAAAGAAAATTAGGAAGCGGTTAATATAAGAGAAGAAAGAAGAGTAGGAAGAACAGGAAGCGGAAACGAAGGAAGAAGAAGAAGAAAAATGAGAAGGAAAAATAAGATCAGAAAGATACGGAAGAGGGAAAGGCCTCGGAAAAGAGAGAAGGAAGAAGTGGAGAAGGAAGAGGCAGAGAAGACCGGAAGAGGCGAAACGAAGGAAAGGGGAAATGAAGAAGCTCGGGAAGAACAAAACGAGGAAAGAGGAGGAAAAGGAGGAAGAGAAGGAAGAGGAGGATGAGGAGGAAGAGGAATTCAAATACAAAAATATATTGATTTGGTAATCATCCCCCTCCCCCCCCCCCGCCAAAAAAATAATTTCCAAAAATACAAATGATAAGCTGACCATACGGTCTAAGTTCATTGCTAACACAAAAAAATATGTGGTTTCTTCATAGGTCATACTGGATTTTCAAATAGGCCTATATATCATGATCTCAACTGATTACTATAATATTCACACCTTTCATGTCGTTAGCACTTTGATATAAGTCGTAAGAACTATGCCCTTTCTTGCGAAAAATACAATGAATGCGCCGTTGTGCCTGTTAAACATTATAAGATCGTAACGGGTTAGACGTAGCCTAACACGTGGAAAATAGTTGCATAGGCCTATTCACTTTGAGCTGCTTAGAATAGTCCTATCTGCCTGAGAGCTGACAAGTAGAGCGCTTGCATCCTCTCAGAACGCGCCATTCACCTGCAACGCTGCACGGCTGCTTAGCATGGGCCTCCGCGCGCCACGAGCCGCATAGGCCTACCGGCACCCACCTGCTCCACGAAGACGGCCGTCGGGTGCTGGTCGTCCCTCGCCCAAGCCGTGGCCGACAGGATGATCAGGAGTCCGGACGAGGCCATGGACAGGATGGCCACGCACATGAAGCTCACGACGTACACATGGGCGTAGGGGCGGCGAGATGCGCACACGCCCAGGAAGCCCGAGACGCCCACAACGGCGCCCGCCCACATGCCGGCGCCGAGGGGCGAGAGGGCGGCCTGCAGGATGAGGGCCAGGGCGCCCAGGGTCACCATGAAGATGGCCAGGAGGAGCTTGAGGATGCCGAGCGACATGGCCAGCTTGGCGGGGAAGAAGTGGCCTCGGGGGTCCACGGCGCCCGAGACGGAGCGGAGGGAGCGCCAGGTGAGCGCCCCGCCGCCCGCGCCGCCCACGATGCCGTGGCTCGTGCCTCGGCTGCTGCTCCCGCCCGTGGTCGTGCCCCTGGCCATGCCGCCGCCGCCGCCGCCTGCCCCGCCCAACAGCACGTCCCTCAGAGAGCCGCCGCCTCCACTCACGCCCATGTTCAGGTGCTGCCTCGGATGCCTACTCCTCCGCGCCTTCTGCGGGAGGTTGGGTCGCTGTTTGAATTCCTTCTGCTTCTTGGAGAGGGTTAGTCGCGAGCGCTACTTTTCCGTTAGCAGGTCATTCGCGCGCCAAAGCATTCCGCTAGCAAGAAATTAACGTTTTGGAATGAATATCTAAACGATCAGTATTAAACAAGCTCGTCTCCTCGTATTGTCACTTTTAACGCATCACCAAATATCGTATTAGTGAACAATAATAAAAAAACACACACACACGCGAAACAGATTAGAAAGACTTGTGTTATACACCGGGAGTAAAGTTTTCACTCAAGAACCACCGGGAGAGCGTCGCGTAGCACCTCTCTCTCCAACGTCTCACAGAACACTGCCTGAGCCGACGTCATTCACGCGCTGTGTCAGGTGCCTTGCCCTCCTCCCCCCCTTTCGCGGTCTGTGCCAGTTGTCTTTCCCCCTTCCTCCCCCTCCCCTATAGCGGTCTGTCAGGTGCCTTCCGCCCCCCCCATCTCTTCCTCCTCCTCCCTCCCTCCCATCCCCTTCCTCCTTCCTCCCTCCCTGTTTGCAATTGCTACTCTTCGTCATTTTTTTTTCTATTCTCGCTCCTTTATTCTCTTAACCCCTACACTTTTCCTCCTTTTTTTCCGTTCCACCTTCCCTCTTCCTCATTCCTCCCTTTCCCTCTCTGTTCCTCCTTCCGTCATCTTCTCTTTCTTTCTCTCTCACTCCCCCTTTCCGTAACCTCTCACTTCTTCACCCCATTGTAGTCGATGTCAGGTCTCCCCCCCCCGTTTCTATCCCCCTCCCCCCTTCCATCCTCTCCCCTTCTCCTTCTCACTCTTTTCCTTCCTCTTCCCCATCCCCCCTCCTTCTCACTCCCCTATCCTCCCCTTCCCCCTCCCTCCCCTTTCGCCGTTGTGTCTGGCACTCTCCTCCTCCCCTCCCCCCTCACATTTCCCTCTCCTACCCCCCTCCTTCTCCGGTATACTCATACTTTCACGTCAGTTTATCAGGAAAGTACATTACTACTACGTTTTATATGGCATATATATATATTTTTTTGTTTTTTAATATTTCGTGTTGTGTTCTCATTTTCATAATTCTTGACATTCGTGCGTTTAGATTTTTTTTTTATAAGTGAGCTAATAATGTTTTTTTCTGGTATAATGTCTTATGGAAATCATATTTGTTATGCCGCGTTATTCCATACATATATACAAAGATACATACATGTATACATCCATACATGCGTACGTACATACATAAATACATGCATACATATATACATACATGTAAAGGCACACACAAACACACCCACACCCACCCACCCACCCACCCACCCACACACACACACACACACACACATATATATATATATATATATATATATATATATATATATACATATATATATATATATATATATATATATATATATATATGTATATATATATCATATTCCTATACGAATATACCGAAAATTTAAATTCAGCATTCAGCAGTGGTACGCCATCATCAACAAAGTTTATTAACATTTAAGAACGCAAACGCTTGACTTGAATAAAACAAAATAAATAGATAAATAAAAATAAGCAACCGACATTTTCCTCAACCACGTACGACAGTATTACCTGGAATGTCATTATAGTTTTTCTCTCATAGATTTTATGTTCAATTTTTTGTATGATTTCGTTAGAACGTGTTGGCTGATTAAGATGTTTGGTAGAAGAATGTACTTGGAATTTTGTCTAATCATTCAGCTAATATACCAGATGTATGAGACTTGTATTTTCCGTGTATTAAGGATACAGCAATACATTTTAATCATTTTAATACTTTGTTACGTTGGTTACAATGCGTGGGTATTAGAAATGTATGGTGAGGGTAATATTTATGTATATTATACAATGGGAAAAGGGCAAAATTGAATTTATTTACATGGATATTTCTTTCGTATATAAATACCAAAACTACAGAATTATAAAAACAAAGTAATTCCTAAATCAAGTCTAAACAGATTGAAAACAACAACCTTTAGATTAATGATACAGTGATACAGAGAAATACATTATAAACTAAATAAAAAAATATATACATGGGAGAGACACGAATTCAGATAACCTTTACAATAATCAAAAGAATACAGCTCAGAATAATTACATACTAATCCAGGGTATTAACTTCCTTAAACGAATCAAGTTGGGCCTTTTCATGACACGCGAGTTTAGAAGGTCAGGCCAGACAGTCGTAATGTGCGCGTACGTGATATATAAGTTCGATAGAGTGTAGTCTATGATCACGCTCGTAAAATACATGATATACTGTAAGTCTAGCACATTATAAGATATATATCCGAGTATCGTTTTATATATATATATATATATATATATATATATATATATATATAAACAGTACATATGTATATATATATATATATATATATATATATATATATATATATATATATATATATAACATACAGTACATATGTGTATATATATATATATATATATATATAATATACATATATATATATATATATATATATATATATATATATATATATATATAACATACATACATACACACGCACACGCACACGCACACATACACACACACACACACACACACACACACACACACACACACACACACACACACACACATATATATATATATATATATATATATATATATATATATATATATATATATATATATATATGTATATATATGTATATATATATATATATATATATATATATATATATATATATATATATATATACATACATAAAGGAAATCACTCTTCGCATTCGGTGCAGTTTAATCAATAAATTCACCTTCATAGGCCTAATCGGAAAGAAAATAAAGTAAAGTTTCGAAATACATTAGTCTACCACATGAATAAAAAAAATCCGTTAGCTCATTTTTTCACATAATCCAGCAAACCAATAAACAAATAAACGCCAAGGATTACGGAATACCTCCCCCTTCTACTTACAAAAAGAAAAAAAAATGAATAAATTAATAATGATAATAATAATAATAATAATAATAATAATGATAATAATAATAATAATAATAATAATAATAATAATAATAATAATAATAATAAAATACAATAAAATAATTAAGGAAAAATTAACAACGACAGTAACAATAACAAGAGCAGTATCACGATTCAATCCCTTTTCAGGTAAATAGCAATAAGAGGAACAGAAACAAGATCTAATCCCTAATAAGGTAAACAGCAATAAGAACAATAACAGGATCCGATCCCCTTTACGGCAAACAAAACAAAATCGACTTGCGCAAGGGTCCAGCACGTACAAATGGCGAGGGTCAATTGATACCTTTCAGTCGACCTTGGGATCAATTAGTCTTTTTCCGTTTTTCTTTTTCTTTTTCTTTTCTTTTTTTAATCCCCTGTGTTGATCAGTCACGATTTTTAAGGGCCCTATTTATGGGTCGTATTTAAGGGTCTCTTCAGTCTGTTATAATGACGAAGTTGCGGGGGGGGGGGGTTGACCACACCCTTATTCATTCATTCACATTCACTTACTCACTTTCTCGTCTAACTTGTATGGAAGGAAATTGTTTCATTAATCGTTTAGAAACATAACGTTCTCTCACTTTTCACTTGTTTTCCTCTCTTACCATCCTTTCTCTTTCTCTGTCTCTCTCGTTTTCTTTTTCCTCGTTCTCTTTCTCTGTCTCTCTCTCGCTCTCCTCTCCCTCTTTCTAGTTCTCTGTCTCTGTCTCTCTCCTTCTCTTTGTCTCTCTCTCCTTCTCTTTCTCTGTTATCTCGTTTCCCTCTCCCTATTTCTCGTTCGCTCTCTTCTCTCTTTTTCCCTTTATTAAATGATCAGTCAGTCTAGTTTCTTGTACTTGTGTGTGTTTGTATGTGTGTGCATCTGTGTCTTTAGGTGTACGTGTATTTGTATTTTCTTACGCACTAATACATGCGTGTGTGTGTATGTATCCTCCTTTCATACTTGTTTTAGTCTTTTTTTCTTATCTCGTTTGAGTTCTTTGTGTTTACATTTTTTTTTTCATAAAAGTGAAAAAAAGGACACGAGAATGTATAAAAAAAAACAAGAATTCTGATTTTAATGCTTCCTTAAAAAGTGATCTGAGGAGATATATCTTATGCACGCTTATGCGCGATGAATCAACTCAAAAAGCTATAAACAAACATATTTATATGGACATACACACACACACACACACACACACACACATACACACACACACACACACACACACACACACACATGTATGGATCTACGAAAACACATTCTCAAAGAGCGGCGCAAATTCACAGACATCTACATATGAATAAATTTCCACTTGAAAACATTCCTATGCACACGTATTCACAAGTTCATGCATACTCATGCACACAGGCAAACACAAACATACATATATACCCTTACGTCTTGGTTCTTCTTACATGTTGTAAACTCCTAAATAAAACACCACATAAGATATAAAAATACCAATCACTGAAAAAGAAACAATAAAAAAATAACTCATTGAATAAAAACCGAAGACTTGACAAACACACTTGAAAATACTTACGGTTCCTGAGCAAAGTTTCTGTTATTGTGTGTTTTCTCTCTGTGCTGATAATGCTTGCTGTGTGATAGTGTGATAACCTATTCCATCACCATTATTATATAATAATGTCCCAAGCACATACAGTAAAGTAACGGTCTGAAATATGTGTGTTATTCTAATCCTGATTTCAAAATTTTATGGTGCAGCGATCGTCATAGTTTTATCGAGTTTTATACAATATGGATATACTGAACTTCACTCAGCTCCTAATAGCTGTATTCATTAAATAATCAGTGTGCTCAATAACAGAACAATTGAACAATCAAAATTCAGCGCTCGAAGTTGATTTTGATAAATGAAAATGAGATAAAATGACGTAAGTGTTCAACTAAGAGGTACAGTTACATGGATAAGTTCCAATGAACTTTTGACTGCTGTATGAGAACCTTGATATAGGAATGAACATTGTGCTTGTATACTATGTCTTGTATATATTTTGATTTATATTTCTCTACTAACAGCATAGTTTAAAATCTGTTGTTTAGCGGTATACTCAATTAATATTATATCTGTATACTATATCTTGTATGTGCTTTTATTTATATTGGTTTTCTCTACAAACAGCTTAGATTAACATTTGTTGCTTAATGTTATGCTTAAGACAAATACGATCTTAGCGAAAAAGATATACAGTGCTAACGCTAATACAAACCAACATTCCCTGTTTTGAATTTTAGCAACGCCATTCCATTTCAACCACGCGAAGAAAATAACGAAAACAATGAGAAGAAAATGCAAATACTAACAACGTCAACAACAACAACAACAACAACGACAAAACAGCCAAAACATATAAACACAGATATCTAAACATCAATTCCAGTCCAACTAAACCACTCCAGTAACCTCACACACAATATACCATCAATAGTTAGTGTCTTACTAATTTCTAAACTCATATTATATATACTATACACTGTGTACTTTGTTTTACATATGTTCATTACATCCTTGTGATCCTAAACCTTTCGAGAAAACCACAAATGAGAGAGAAAGAAAGAAAGAAGAAGAAGAAGAAGAAGAAGAAGAAGAAGAAGAAGAAGAAGAAAAAGAAGAAGAAGAAGAAGAAGAAGAAGAAGAAGAAAGAAAGAAAGAAAAATATATATGCATAGGAAAAGTAATAATGAATGGATACAAAAAATTGTTACATTAGTATTTATTTATTTATATATTTGTTTTATTAATATTAACATGCTCTATAATTACCGTGTTACCGTGGTTGTTTTGATGCAAAGCAAAAATAAGATCACAGTTTATGGAACACGACCAAAGATGATTATCCAGAATCGGATGATGAAGTCAATTAAAAGCTAAAATATTGGTCGCAAAGAACACACATTAACAATTTTATCAGTTATAGAATATAATTTATTCTAATCCTATTCTCCGCAGTTGTCAGGTCGGTTAAAATTAAATTATCCATAATTAGAAGCGCATATAGGTTGATAGTATGGCGGGACCAAATAATAATGATGATGATGATTGACGATGATGATGATGATGATAATGATGATGATGATGATGATGATGATGATGATGATGATGATAATGATGATGATGATGATGATGATGATGATGATGATGATGATGATGGTGATGATGATATTAATAATAATAATGATAATAAAAATATCAACGAAATAATAATAATAACAATACTCATAATATTCAAATTCCACGTATAGATATAACTCATATTCACACAACCCATAAACCCCCATCATATCCACACAGTACCCATATTTAACAAAAAAAAAAAAAAAAAAAGCCAATCTCAGACGACCCTCCCCCCCCCCGTTTCTTACGACTCAGCGCATGCGTGTACAGAGTGACCGTTACTCGCTGCCATGAGTGGTCAGTCGGACGGTACTTAATGCTGAATTTGGGTCACGTACAGACAGCGTAGTTCGGTGCTGTGTGCGCGTGTTGCGTTCCGAAGTTGCTGAGGATTTGTGCTTGGAACAAAGGTCTCTCTCTCTTGTTCTTTCTATTTTCTTTCTTTTTCTTTTGTTAATTTCTCTCTCTCTCTCTCTCTTTCTGTTTCCCCACCTCTCTCTATCTCTCCCTCTCTCCCTCCCTCATTCTCTCCTTCTGTCTTTTTCCCCCCGTCTTCTCTCTCTCTCCTGTCTCTGTCTGTTTCTCTCCCTCTCCCTCTCCTCCTCTCCTGCTCTCTCTCTCTCCCATTCTCTCCTTCTGTCTCTCTCCCCCGCGTCTTCTCTCTCTCTTTCTCTAGTGTGTGTATGTGTGTACGTGTGAGAGGAAAAAAAACGCATGTACGAAGATACACTCTCTCTCACACACACACAAACATTAAAAAAACACACACGTAATTACATTATCTTATCTTCCAAAATCCAAACACATCTACCGAAGAAAACATATCTAACCATACATTCACAGATAACAAACAAACAAACAAAAAACACAAACACACACACAAGAAAAAAAAAATATTCATAAGGAAACAAGACCGGAAAAATTTTTGAAGCCTCCGCCATTACCGTGAAATTACCATAAACACAACATCCTGTGGAAACCTTTAAGTCGGCGCTGCTCCCTGACAGACACCAGTGAGGTCGGGTGAGCCAGGGAGAGCAGGCCGGACGCTGGCTCGATCAGGCGAAACTCCGAGCGAAAGCTTACTCCGTTCATGCACAAGTCGATGTTCAAGTATGTAAATGCTTGTGTGTGTGTATGGTGTATCGTATATATATATATATATATATATATATATATATATATATATATATATATATATATATATATATATATATATATATACATATACATATACATACACATATACACATACACATATGCGAGAGTTCATTCTATACAAAACAATCCTTTGCCTTGTGGTATCTATGAGATGAAAAATCTGGGGGAGGAAAAATCCGGAGCCGCAGTCCCTGAGGCAGTTCGTTGGCGCTTGTGACCTTGTTCTGGCAACTCCTGCGACGCCGCTGGTGTCAAACTGTATCGGTCTCTGCCGTTCCTTTGGATCCATCAGCTGCGTGGAGAGAGGGACCCTGCTGCAGGGGCTGATGGTGGCCGTCTGTATATAGGTAC
>NC_051428.1:23735932-23738432 GCF_015228065.2 Penaeus monodon | reverse complement strand
TCGGTTTTTCATATTAGTTCTTTTCAAAGGGTAACGATACTTTTTTGTCTGTACATTTTTTTTTTATGTTTGACCCGCCGTGGTCACAGCATGATACTTAATTGCACACACACACACACACGCACACACATATGCACACACACACACACACACACACACACACACACACACACACACACACACACACACACACGCACACACACACACACGCACACACACACACACACACACACACACACACACGCACCACGCACACACACACACACACACACACACACACACACACACACACACACATATATATCGTTGTTCCCTTGGGCAAGGAACTTCACCTCGATTGCCTACCTAGCCACTGGGTGGCCAAGCCAGCCAAAGTCAGTGCAGGTCCCAAGCCCGGATAAATAGAGAGAATGATTACCTAAAAAAGGTAACACCGGCACTCTCCGTGGAAAGGAACTGGGGACCCTACCACGTACTCACTCCAAGAGCATCACGACATGAAAACTACAATTAAGTATCATGCTGTGACCACGGCTGCTCAAACATGAACCTAACGTAAAAAAGAAAGAAAGAAAGAAAGAAAAAAAAAACTATATATATATATATACATATCTATATATATTATATATCATATATATATTTATATATATATTATATATATATATATATATATATATATATATATTCATATATATACAAATATATATACACATATAAATTTTGTTTATATAGCATTAACTTTATTTCAGTAATACTTTGTCTTGATATTCAACGTTACTGAAAATCCAAAAAGATTGAGAGAGAACCAGAGAGAGAAGAAAACAATGCACTGGCCTATCGTGTCAATATAAAGCTATACATAAGGGTTGTTATTCTTTAATTAGACGAGCGACGCTTGTCATGCTGCAGTAATAAGGGACATTGAACCTTAAGGAGTTTAGGTATAAGGACCTTCACTGGTGTAGACAGACAGTGATAAAACAATTTATAGAAAGAGAGACCGATAGACTGGCAATTACATAGATAGTTGAACAGTTAGATGGGTATGTGTGTGTGTGTGTGTGTGTGTGTGTGTGTGTGTGTGTGTGTGTGTGTGTGTGTGTGTGTGTGTGTGTGTGTGTGTGTGTGTGTGTGTGTGTGTGTATGTGTGTGTGTGTGTGTGTGTGTGTGTGTGCGCATTTTTCCTTTTCTTTTTTTTCTTGTGAGATTGATGATGACTTGGCCAGTACATGTTACTTAACAATAAACTGTATCTCGGGATCATTGTAAAAAAAAAAAAAAAAAAAAAAAAAAAAAGTTCTTGCAATGCTTCGTTTTGGAAGCATTTTTTTCTTTACGCACGCATGTCCTTGTGCATGTAAAGTTGTTGTTAATAGGTAAATAATATACGATCTCAAGAAAAAAGACACACATAGTAGAGAACTATTAGCCTATATGAATAATAAAATTCTCAATCTGCTAATTAAATTCAATGATTCGATTAACTGAATCTACAAAATCTTATTGCAATAACAATAAAAAAGTTCTTATTCATCTTTTTATTTCAGCTTTTTCGTTGTGGCTATTTCGTTGTTCTCATTTTATTACATTTCTTTTAACCTCATTTTTCATTTTGTTTCTATCTTTACACTATGCTTTTCTACGCACACACAAGAAAAATATCATATCACGCTCTTAAAAATAACAAAAAACTTTACTGCTAAAAGGTCTCCGCCAGAAAAGTATTTTAGTGTTTCTAATACTATTTTCCTCGTCTGTTATTATCTACCGTTACATGAAAATAATGCTTCGATTCTTAAGTACTGTAGGCCCGCAGTCACACAAAGAAATGCTCTCTCTCTATTCTTTCTGTGTATATCAGGCATTCCTAACCTTGAGGCCAGTAGATACTTTCTGGAGAACAATATGAACTTTGTGACGTCGAATCAAACTTTGTTTTGCCCAAGTACAAACAGATAATTATCTCTCACATATCAATAAATTAAAACATTTCCATATAGTGTCCTTCTTCTATAGCTATTGGCACTGATACACTATTCATAACTGGTAATCACATAATATGAAAAGATGCCAGACTCTGAACGGGGCCTGAAGACTATTACATATTGGTCGGGGGCCACATAATAGAAATACGTTGGGAACCACTGGTCTATATGAATACGAACCACTACAACATGTATAGCTTTAAAAGTCACATTACGTCTCATTTATAGTATCAAGTAACTATTCTTATAAGCATCTTTCAAAAAATCACCCCCATAGCTATCTCGCGACGTGATCCATCCCGCGAAGGGCATACCAGTCCTTCCTGAAGTAGTAAGACCTTGACATCTCAGGTACTCTTCGCGACCATCTTGCAAAACCTGTCGCGGCGTGGAAGGGCACTTGCGCTGCCGGACGCCGTGGCGGGCGCGTGGCTTTGCCCTTGTTTTTTTTTGTCCTGCATTTTTGTTTTTAGTTTTTTTGTGTGTTTGATAATTTTAGGTTTGATGGTTTATGG
>NC_051428.1:23725932-23728432 GCF_015228065.2 Penaeus monodon | reverse complement strand
GTTGAATTCAATGTGGTAGTTGAAATAATCTTAAATAGCTAGCATTGCTAATTTACTTCAGTTTTGTTATAGTGAACGTTAATATTCGTGTTTGTGATTCATTCTCTGTGTGAGGTCACTCGCTTCCCTCTCATTAACGATAGCTGTCACTCACACACGCATACACACACACATTCAGCTCACTCACACACACAGGATAAAAGACACTGACCCTTTTCATTGTCTTAGTGCCGGCGTAAAGATTTATCTCTTTAGCCCGCAATTTTGTCTGTCGCTGTCTGTGTACAAGTTACATCTATTTCTTATCTGCGTGACGACTATGGTTCAAATAGATCTTCGCGGATCGCCGATGTCGTTCCCTTATCTATTCTCATATCTATCAGAGATGGTTGGTAGTTCAAATAGGTCTATGCGGACCGCTACTGACATCTCCCTCTTCTATTTTCTTCTTTACCTTTGTGAAAATAAAACACAAAATGAAAAAAAAAGACGAAAATAAGTTAAAAACCAACATTAAAAACCGTAAATTGTTATGAATAACCGGCTAGTGGTAATTACCACCCCATCTTCCCTGTTGCCTTTCTTTTTCTCTTACTCTGGCCCTTACGTGTATGATCTGGCTCCCCGACTTTATATTGCAGTCGGACCGACACGGCACCGAAGGAGGACCCTTAGGATGCTGTGAGAAGGACGTCATCGAAGATCGCCATAGGCCCACGGACCAGGATTTTCGTCAGAAAAGGTGTTAATACGTCCCAGTATAGTGGACGGGCGTTGCCTGCCGGACTCCCCGTAGATCCAGCGAACCAGCACCTTTGGCCGCAGGTACCAGTCGCCCCAGAATGCTGTGCATAGGCGACGCCTGGCGGACGCCTGCAGATCCGGTCAACTCCAGGAGCTCGTAGCGCAGGTATAAGCCGCCCCGAGATGCCGCCCCTGCCCCGACGCCCGTAGATCCGGACGAAGATTACGAGGACGTGTGGACGCGAGAAGGACCTGGACGAGATCTGTGAGGACGTGTGGACGAGGACGCCGCCGAGTTAGGCCTGGGCCAGGACTACGAGGAGGTCAAGACGAATCCGAAGTCAAGGAGGACCTTTGCGAGACTTTCGAGGACGTGTGAACGAGGACGGACAGTTACACAGAGGACCAGGAGGATTAGGACGACAGGGACGAGAAGCCACGAAAAGGCACCAGGACGACGCACGAGAACGAGACGACCAGCCAAGTTAGGTCACCCTTGAAGGCGCCTCGAGGGCGAGGCGCGAGTAGGTGGCCGAGCAATATAAGATGTGGATAATTCTATTTCTGTTACAGGATGTGGATAATTCTATTTCTATTACCAGTGGACCACGTGGCTGTTTTCCACGTGGATCCAAATGTCCCAAATAAGAACCACCCGCTCAGCGAGGGCGGAGGTCACATTTTATATCTGACCTCGTTTGACCGGGAGTTCGTGCTAAGCTACCACCGCGCTAAGGTCAGCTCCGCCCTCTCTCCGGGCAGCTGACCGTGACCTCCGCGCGGCCCTATAAACCGTATAACTAAACATGTCGTGTTCTTATACTGCGTGGTGTCAACTCTCAGAAATAAAGAGTCAAGCCGAATACCAGTATCAATACCCCTGCAAGCCAATGTAATTGGGTTCTATAGCCGTTATAATATATATATATATGCATGTATGTATGGAGATGTGTGTATTTAATATATACCATATTTATTATTCTCTAAAACAAAAGAAAAGAGAAAGGAAAAACATATCAATATAATTACCATATATTACATAGCACTGTGGCGTCATTTTAATGTCCGACCGTGAGGTTATAGGGTAAAAATCCCAGAAATAATTTGAAGAAGAGGAACAGAATGAGAGGAAGAAGAGGAGACGAAAAAGGGATTGACGAAGAAGAAATATCTGTAAACAAACACGCATTATCCTTAATTATATAGAACCTCACATGCCATATGTCAAGAATCTCTTTACCTGTCTGTTTTAGTGGTTCCTCTTGTCGTGAGATTAACAGCTCAGCTTATGTGGCTTGCATTATTAAACAGATATCAGCTACAGTATAAATACATGTGTGTATATATACACACATACATACATACTGAATTTACAAATACCCGTATACAACGGAGTGTATAGATATATCCACAGGCCACTGCGTATATAATATACATAAGACCGAAAATAGCCGCACGGACACCCACACAAACTCCAATATTCAGGCCGACAGCAAGGTCCCTTCGGCGAAACCTATCCGCTGTTCCTCCTGCACGGTCAGCCCTTCATTCGAGACCTCTCTGCCTTGATATGTGGTTGGGTCAGCGGAGGGCGTTGCTGGGGGTCGTCTGTGCCTTCGCCGTGAGCCGCGGTTCGGGCACCATGTCCGGGTTTCGTCGCGTCTTGCATGGGGTTCAAATTGAAGGGGTGGGCGGCGCCATTGTGGAGTCGTCGAGTTTGTTAAAGTAAGTGGGTTCGTAATCGTTTTATCTGTCT
>NC_051428.1:23720932-23723432 GCF_015228065.2 Penaeus monodon | reverse complement strand
CCCGGGGTTAGCGAATCACAGAAAAAAAAAAATCCGTCAACATGACCTTGCCTCTTTACCTATCCTACCACCTTATATTATTAATAACTAACACGCAAGCTATTCTTTCTTGACACAAAGAATAAAGAAAAGTTAGAAATAGGACGTGCGTGTTAAGTATTAATCTGGTGAGCTTATATACAGTGACTGGAATAATGCATCATCAGAGGAAATTAAAGGTTTATAGCGCATGTTGGTGTTCTGTTGATAGAATAGCAGTCCATTTACGAGATCCCATTCATGCCCTTTACAATAATTTTTTCCCCACAAACAAATCGTCAAACTAATATCTATCTATTCTATGTATTCTATCTATCTACGTATCTATTTATTCTACCTATATTTATCTATGTATTTATTCTACCTGTATCTACTTAACTAAATGTATTCTATCATATCTATATTCCATCATATATTCTGTTTATATCTATGTATTCTATACCTATGTATTCTATGCATTGTCTATCCGTCTGTCACGTTTGCTACATTACATAATTACATTTATAATTTCCTCATTAAAATCGACAGGAATCGATCTCGGACCGACACTGGAAAGACGAGTCTGGAGGAACTGTGCCTAACAGTGCCATCTCTTGGGCTGAATTTCAACCCAAAGAGAAACCTAACAAGCTGTGTGTTATTATGCAGTATCGTATGATGGCTGTTGGCTGTGACAAGAAGATTAACTTAGCTCTCCTTTGCAAGATGCAGTTTTAAGTAAGGGTTGGAAGTGATATGCTGTTGATGATGGTGGGAGAGATGTTTGTTTTGCTGTTGTGGTGACTGAGTGAATAAGACTTTTGTATCATTAACAAATATATGGGGATTGAATATTATGGAAAGCTACACCAACCATTTAGCTGTATTGGTGAAATATTTTGTGTTTTGTGTTTGAAATAACTGATTGTGGTGACGGCGACCTTTGTGGTGATACCTGAGATTTATTAGGAATTTAAGAATAGAACAGTTGAAGAAGTTGAATACAGATGCCGGATTGTAAGCAAGCACAATGAGTGTTAAATATGTAATATCCTTATACACGCAAACTTTATACATACATATGTACACACACAGATACACACACACACACACACACACACACACACACACACACACACACACACACACACACACACACACACACACACACACACACACACACACACACAGAGTTATATATTCATACATATACATGGTCTCACATAATATGCGAGTGTATATATATTATCCTCGTATATCGTTCTCTTAAAATTTCTGTTCAGAGTTGGTTTCTCAGAATGAAACAATATATATTCTTATTTAACGTTTATCAAGATAGGTGAACCTGGAAATGAAATCACAAATTCTGATATTATTCTGTGAGGAATATTTAATTTGCAACAAATTACAGAACCGAAACGGGGACGCATAACTAGACAGTAGTAGGAATTTAGCTTGTTACATAAAGTGTTATAATTTTTATCAAAATTAAATATTATTGCATTTATTTTGTGTGTACCAAGAATAATCATTGTTGTCATTATCATTAACTTTATTATCTTTAACATTATTAGTGTTTTTTTATTATGTATTACGATATTTTCTTGAAAACAATATAACTAGATCTATTAATTAATTTTCTTGTATATTATTCATATTATACCATTACTATTGTCATTATCCTCGTAATTATAATGATTGCCAACATTATTATTAATCAACTGGCCATAAGATATTAACGATGTACTGAGAATATTCAGTGGACTTTTTTTATCTATCCCAGTCATCAATATTATAGTAACCAGTTGCAGTACCATACATAATGAGCAAGAGTAATAAAAATAAACATTAACAATAAAATAAACAGAAATACGAATAAGTAGTAACAGTAAAATAATAATAACAATAATAAAAAGAATGGTGCTTCAAAAAGTAAACATGTAATTCGTGTTTTGCTGAAACCTTCAAACTTGA
This sequence comes from Penaeus monodon, assembly GCF_015228065.2. NCBI lineage: Eukaryota > Metazoa > Arthropoda > Malacostraca > Decapoda > Penaeidae > Penaeus > Penaeus monodon. Next base: position 23,721,440 of record NC_051428.1, on the reverse strand, counting down.
GACTGAGTTAAATCTCTGTTCTAGTCCTTCGTGCACCCCTCCCCCCATTCCCCTCTTTACTGTTGTCGTGGGGGGGGGGCTGAGGAGAGGGGGACTGAGGCCCAGTGTAGGGATCACCCATACCTTTGTCCTCAGCCCTCGTCTCAACTAATTTTTCATGTTTTTTTCTTCTCTTTTCTTTTTCCTTCTCTTTATCCCTTTCTTCTGTCCACTAATCCTAATCGTTAACTCAATTTTATCCTTTACGTCACAATACTTTCTCATAATGCTATATGACCTTTGCTCTCTTGCACAGACATTAACCATTAACCATTCTGACGCGGCGAAAAAATCTATGAATAAGTAAATAGTCCTTCGTATATATAAGGGGGAAGGGAGAGAGAGAGAGAAAGAGAGAGAGAGAGGGGGAAAGAGAGTGAGACGGAGAGAGAGAGAGAGAGAGGGAAAGAGAGTGAGACGGAGAGAGAGAGAGAGAGAGAGAGAGAGAGAGAGAGAGAGAGAGAGAGAG
>NC_051428.1:23713432-23715932 GCF_015228065.2 Penaeus monodon | reverse complement strand
CCATCAGTCGCCAGAAGTCGGTCGTGATGCAGTTCGACTTCACCAACTCTGCCCCCTCGCCCATCCTCACGCTGGACGACCACCCGCTCGACGTAGTCCGTTCCACCAAGCTGCTCGGCGTCACCATCGACGATAAGCTCTCCTGGACGCAGCACGTCAGAGACATCGTGAGGTCTGCCTCATACAGGCTTCACATGCTGCATCGCCTCCAGTCCCTTGGCGTTCCACTCCCTGAGCTTCAGAATATCTACAGGCTATTCATCCTGCCTAAATTGACCTGCTTCAACTTGAGAGGGTGCAGAAAAGGGCAGCCAAGATCATTCTCGGTCCTGTCTATACCAGCTATGACAGCGACTTGGCTGTCCTAGGCCTCACCTCCCTCGCCACTCACTACACAACCTCACTGCAGCAGTTTGGCCTAAAATTGCTGTGCCATCCGCGCCACCGTGACCTACTGTCCCCCTCCGCGCCGCCGCCTCGCCGGGCCCTACGCGCCGCCAACAAACTGGTGCCCATCAGGGCCCGCACTGACCGCTACCACCGGAGCTCAGTACCCTACTCTAATCCGACTCACCAACGAACACTAGTCCATATTTACTAGTCCAGATCCTAGCTCACCTGATTTTGTACTTGGCTTTTGTTAATCTGTTTATTTTGTTGTTATAGATTGTTAGCTTACTTTGTTGTGTGTTGTTTATATGTTTATGTATATATAGTTTGTCTCTTTATCTGTATTGCTATGTATATTTTTAACCTCTGGCTGCTTGAAAATCAATAAACCGATTATTATTATTATTATTATTATTATTATTACTATTATTATTATTATTATTATTATTATTATTAACCATCCCCAGTCGAAGTGCAGTCGATGCCCCATTACGAACATAGACTTTACAAACCTTACCTGGCAGAGGCATACATAGACACAGTAGTCAAAAGAGACGTGACAGCCAAGCCTGTTCGAGCGGGTATGACTTTAGCTGGCCAGAAGAACGAAGCCCAAGACACAGCCACGATTAAGACAGAGGGTAAGAACAAGGTGAAGAGATGCCCATGATATCTGCGAGATAACTTGATGCTGTTCTGCACTGCTGACGAAGGCTCTGTCGGGTGGAATGTAAATTAATCATTTCTATTACAGTAAGGAGATCCTATTACTGGTGTCGGTATTACTATTGTCACTAATGTTACTGCTACTTCTGCTGCTATTACCACCACCACCACCACCACAATTACTACTACTACTACTCTTAAGACTTCTACTGTTACTCTTACTATTACTATTACTACTGTTACTATTATTACTGTTACAATTATTGCTAACATTAATACTATCTTTAATTGTTATATTGTCCCTTTATGGCCCTGCGATGTCTGCTAATTGGTTAATCTTTAGCTTTCCATTAGCATTCGAGTTGGCTATACAGTAATGTCGTGGCAAGCTTCTCGTGTCTCTTATTAGGTGAAATTTGTACGTATTCCGTATACAGAACTCTTTGTTCAATAAAAGACCATAAAAACAAAGAATTTTCACCTTTTCCTTTTGATTTTGGACGAAGTTTTAAATGAGTTAGTTGGCATGGAGGCAGGAGGTCAACTAAGCCAACTAAAAGGAGGGTAATTCGTTTCAGAACTGCTGCCCCAGCGACTGACACGAATTTTCAGTGTTTGAACCTTGACGTAATGAATGTCCACCGATGTTTGGGACCACGGGTAAATGTTGTAGGGATTGCATGGGGCTCTGTTATTACTGTGCCTGATAGGGGTTTTGGTTACTTTACTCAGTCGTCCATCTTGGGTGTCACATGTAAACAAAATAACGAAGGGAAGAACGGGAAAACACACGTATTTGCTGAAGGCTTTTTGGCTGTATTTTTTTCTTCAGGGTATGAAGTGAAGAAAAGGCTTGCGACGTTTTTTCCCTTTGTTGTTTTATTTTCAATTAGTTTGACATAAATCCTGCACATGCGCCTCACATACTAAACTCTGAATTCTTGGAGCTATGACAACCACAGATGAACGCTGACCATTTTTCATTTCCATTACGCTACTTGTTATTATCTCTAAAGCAGTGTTTGGTATTCTGACCATATGATAAAGCAAGATCGAAAAGTAGTCATATGAGAACCATGCTGTATCACCAGGTCCAATCATTACGTAAGCTACATTTTGAAAGTTTGAAAGTGTTTTTTGTCCATACCATGTTATCTTTTCAGTGAACATATAGATCAAAGGTGGAGCGTTTTATTCAAATATTGTAGAGGACTATAAAAGCATTTGCAGGATTCACCAGCAATACTGTTTCGCATGGATCATTATCCAGTATCTGTCTCATAGCTTACTACTACTACAACTACTACTACTAATGCTGCTGCTACTACTACTGTTACTACTACTACTGCTACTACTACTACTACTGTTACTGCTACAACAACAACAACTACTACTACAAATGTTAATGATAACAGCAACACTGACCTTGACTATGATAATTATA
>NC_051428.1:23703432-23705932 GCF_015228065.2 Penaeus monodon | reverse complement strand
TTCACAGGGTCGTGAACACTGAACAGCTCCAAGAGGCACCGAGCACCCAGCGTCCCAGAACAACCACAAGGGGAAACGCCAAAGTGGCGAGGCAGGGCACGAAAAATAAACACAAAGTTACAGTCTTTCCTTTATTTACACAATTTATTTCCCCGTACAACTTTTCTATAGGCCACAATAAAAGGGGAAACCAGCATGTCACACTGCACGATACAGCTTAAAACGGGAAAACAAAAAGTTATATCAGGTCACAAGGGCACACACGAGGTCTTCACAGGAGCAGCACCCAACTGCGTCTCCTGGCTTGTTCTTCCGCTCCTCCGCTCACAGCCAGCTGCGTCATGTTTGCCCAGGTCCCTTCATGTTAACACATGCCCAGGTCATTCTTTTCATGTTAACACATGTTTCGCACAGAGACAAAGACCCACTGGCGTAGCACTATCCCCCCCTATCAAGCAGACGACCCGTCTGCTCTGACATACCTAAACCTGAAACAAACTACAGAAAATTTAAATAAAATGAGTTCTCAGGAACAAACAAAATTCTTTCAAACAAAAGTAACCGTAATTGAAAATCAGTTCTCAGAAACACAAAAATCTTTCATCTAGCGCGGCTTTATTCGCTCCCGCTGGGGTCGCTCTGGAGGAGGTGTGGCGGCGTAGATTGGCAGTGGACCCAGAGGGGTATCTCCTGTCCCAAGACCTGGCTCATGGTCACCACTGACGCTGCTGCATCCGCCCTCACCGTCCAAATGCTCGTCCTCATCTCGGTCAGCGTTCTGCCACGTCCTCATCGCCGCTACTGGGGCTAACGTCATCTTCTTTTTCACCATGGCCCCAGGAGTAGCTTCCTGGCCCATGGTAACCCACAGCCGGTGCGCCAAGTCCCCGGGAAGTCAGGCAACGGCCCCACCAACCAACTCTCCTCGCTCCCCGACGACTCTTCTGGACGCTCCACTTCCTCACAAGTGCCCAGCTTTGCACCAGCTGGCACCTTCTGGCCTTATCGGAGAAGTTGGCTACCAACACTGTAACTAACCCATCCCCTGGTCCCAAAAAAGGCTCCCCAACCGCACGCCATCAGGCCAGCTGCAGGTTTTGGATGGGCTCCACGAGGCCTTCTACTCCACGCAATCACTCTTGATAGTCGACACCAGATTCTAGACTCTGTCCTGGGGGCAGGTTGCAGTCACTCAGCCGTAATACCTCTGCACAGCAAACCTCTGGAAGCAAGGGCACATCTTCACCGTGCACCCTCACCAGCTTCCGTCAAGGTTCGACACACGCCTTTACTCTGCGTCATGTAGTCAAGGCCCAGCAAAAAAAGTGCTCGTCCCGATCGGCCAACATAACCGGCAGCGCGCAACCGTGCTGCCCACGCCAATACGAGCCTCCCCCTGCCCCCATGAGCTGCACACAATGCCCCGAGACACCACACAGTCTCTGTGGAAGTCGCATAGTGGCCAACATATCAGGCTGCACTAGGGTTTCTCAGCCCCAGTGTCCACTGTCAGGGGGCATGGCTTTCCATCTAACTGGAACCTCCCCCTGAATGTGTGGTTGCGGCGAAAGCTTACCAAGTCGGGGCCCGGGAACGAGGGACGGTGGGTTTGGCCCCTTCTCCAGCATGTCCGAGATTTCCGCCTGTACCATTAGGGTTAGGACGCATCGGATGGTTGACCATTCCTGCCCCAGTCTTGCAGCACGCGGAGGCTCAGAATCCGTCCGTTTAGAGGACGTGGTTCTCCGCTCCCTTTCCCACACCGAATACGTCTGTTTCCTTCCTCACCGCAAACCCCAACACAAGCCTGGAAAGTCCTCGGGCTTACCCTTTCCCCAATGCTAACCTTCTCCACTCTACCTTCCGGCCCCCGGTCATGGCGGGGATGAGCAGCGGCCCTAGGCCAATGGTTTGGCCTTTAGGGAAGCCCTCGAAATCCAGGCCCTCGCCAGCGCCAAACCTGCAGGTCCTCAAAGGGTGTGCCTTTCTGACGTAGATTTCAGCTGCTGTACCTGTAAAGGCGGTCAACAAAGAATCGCGGGTCCCGGACCCCAATCTTCTCTTCCGGCAGCCGCAGGGTACGAACCCCCTTCCCCACGCCTCCACCCTCTGCCCCAGCTGGGACCATGTCTCGGCCCCGCTCACGAGTCCGCTTTTTCAAGTGGGCCGATATACTCGGCCCGGTGGGGTGGCCCAAACGGCGTTTCAAAGCCTTCTGCCACGTGGTGTAAGAGGCCTTTGGGTGGCCGGCGATACCCCCAACACTTTCCACCGCGGGGCCCCTAGCGCTGTTTACCAGGGGAGGGCCTTTCTTGGCTCCCAGCCCTGGGCAGATGCCACAATTTCAAATTTGGGGGGACATAGCCTCCCAGGCCAACCTTCCGTTCTACCAGCTGCTAAGCCTACAGATTTCTGGAGGCCGAGAGGCGCAGGGTGGAGAACGCGTGGCGTGAACAAACACGCCGGGGGGAGGGGAAGGGGGTGAGGGAGGCAACGAGGC
>NC_051428.1:23660932-23680932 GCF_015228065.2 Penaeus monodon | reverse complement strand
TTTAAAACTAATGTCCTGCCTCACAGGAAAATTTACAAATACACACGCGTCTAGCTGTTCAAAAATCTCAGCTGGTGAAGGAACTTGATTTTCCCTTTTTTTAAATTAAAATATAATATAACCCTAAGAAAAAGAGTGAAAAGTGAAACCATACTCCGTACATTATACCAGGTTTGCGGAAGGTTATCACAACCGTTAAGAACGGTTAGATTTCAAATCCACGTGGTAAATTTCCGTTATGGGTTTCGTGCAATTCATTATTCCACTCGTTTAGGCAACAACCCTACTGAATATATGCATTTTTTCAGTAATCTCGTGTTCAGACACTTTCTAGCAAACTGACAAAACGTATATATATACTTAAAAAAAAAAAAAAAATCAGCCTAGGAATCAAGCCTCAACGTTACTTTGCTCCTCAATTAGAATTATAATAGTAAATGTATTTCTCCAACAGAGACACTGGAGGGACTTCTACATGCCGACCTTATTCTGCAACGGACGCATCCCTCCAGATCTACACCTTAAAGTAGGCCTACAAGAGCCTCTCGATCCTGGTAAATAGTAAGTGTTTGTTAGATATTTCTCATCTTCACTTTTTTTCTTTATATATGTACATGTTTATATATCTGTCTATATAATACACATACACGTACACATATATTTACAAATGTATGAATATCTATGTAATACAAAGTATGTTTTCGATTTATGTGAAAAACTTTTCATCTATGAAACTTGTTAAACTGTGGACCATTTACCTTATTTAAAGTAGGGTCAAATCACACATACACGCAGGCACGCACGTACACACACACACACACACACACACACACACACACACACACACACACACACACACACACACACACACACACACACACATACTTATAATATTACAATATAGAGTTCAGTAAAACAATTCAATCATAAACATCCATCCATATAAACCATTTATATCTGATATTAATGATGAAGAGGGACTCAGAGGCTCAATATCAGCGTCCACTCCTCGCCTATGACTACCACCTCTGTAACCGCAAACACCCCCACTTCTCACCCACGTGTGTAACCGCAAAACGTTCCGGTGTTCGTGGCATATTAACCGCAGACTCCCATTTGTTGCTCTTATCACCTGTAAATTTGACGTATAGTTAATTCTCTGATACATGATGCCTCAAAGGTTTGTATGTGTTTGTATGTACGGATTTGGATAGGTTTCTGTATCCTTTATTTTCCTCTCTCCCTGACACCTCCTTGGCGATGACGCACGTATATATAACTGCAAAGACCTACTACATCTACAACCCAAAGGAGGAAGGAACCTTAAGTGTTTAGAAGGATGCCGAGAAAGTACTCTCAATTCCCTCTCAAGTGTTGGTCGGTCTCGACTGTAATTAGAAGCTTACTCTTCTCCCTGTTTCCTTTTGAAAATGCGTTAGGACAAGTCGTTAAATGTTCTGTCAGTTTCTTGCTGTCGCCAACTCAGCTCATCACAGGGGAAGCGCCAGTAAGTCAGACTTACGACACTAGACTTTCTGGAACATCAGGAGGTAAAACACGTGTGTCGGAGGCACCAAAAGTCATGTTAACTGATGCTAATAGTAAAGGAAGGGGCTTAGGTTATCACGCTGCGAACACAGGTGTCTTGTACAGCTCTTAATGACAGAGGATTAACCATATGTCGTACATACTACTGATAAGAATGATAGACGGGCGTTTGCAGTCTGCGCTAACATCTGTAGTTGAGCAATGGGCGGGGAGAAAGTAGGTGTTTGCAAGTAGAGAGCTGAGGAGAGGATGCTGAGTATCTGAATCCTTCCTTTGACTACTCTAAATATCACAGCTACCCAATGAGCGTCTTCATTGCGATTGACAAGTTACTGCAACCAACTTTCACCTTTACGGAATTCCTCCATAATGTCGTGCAGTCGTATGCGGAGGGCAGAGTCAACCGGCACTGGTAAGCATTAGATTTATGATTAAAGAAAAAAAAATAGTTTGTATTAATAAAAAAAGATGAATTAATTGAATATTTACAACGCCTGTAACAGATAGAGATAAAAAAAAAGTCAGATGCATAAATGATGGGAAAATATTCATCCAATTAATACTTTTCTCAAAATTTCTCACAATATTCTCACACATAAATAACATAGCATTTAATAAAATAATACAATTACTTCCGTTATCCTTTTCATGCCACGCACATAGCATATCCAATTTACAGCACTTCCGAACATCTAAAGAAACACAACAGTTCCCTCACACCACCCTTTGTAAAGACCTTAAACACCCTCCGCCCAACCCCTTGCTCCTTGTTGTCGTGGGGGAGGGGGGGGGGGGTATAGGAGACGGAGATTGAGGCTCAACTAATCTTGCATAGTCTTTTCATCTCCCTCTTTCCTTCCCCTTCTCTTCTTTATCCCTTTCTTCTGTCTACTTATCCTAATCGTTGTAACTCATTTTACCCTTTTCGCCACAGTACTTTTACCATAGTGCTATATAACCTTTGATGTCCAGCACATTTATTTGCTTTAACCATTAACCATTAAATAACCTTAAAACAACTCCCCAATGGAACAGGAACACCTACACGGCCATGTGTTCCCCCTGTACCGTGAACTACACCTACGTGACCAAACTGGAGTCCCAAGCACGAGAAATGGACTACATCTTCCCGACGGTAGGCCCTCGACCAACGGACACTAGGACAGACTATTCTGTGATAATTAGTTTAAAATTTTACAAAAATTAAAAAAATATAATTAAGAAAAAAATGGAAAAATTTTGATTCCAAATAGGGGGAATAATGTTTAAAAAACTATGTAAAAAAAGGATAATGTTAATAAAAATAATGGTGATGACAAAACAGAAATCTTGGTGACAAAAAATGATAAAAATAACAAAGTAACGATAAAATGCCAATTTTAGCTTTATTCTCTACCGCCTTCCTCTCCCCGTCTCTCTCTCTTTCTCTCCCTCTTTTCTCCTCTCCCCCCTTTTTCTTCTCTCTCTCTCTCTCTCTCTCTCTCTCCCCCTTTTTTTTTTTTTTTTTTCCTTTCTCTCTTCTATTTTGGTTCCATGTCGTGGGCCGGAGAATAAAACCCTGAACCCAAATTTAAAAAAATACACCGACCCCGAAGAAGGCTTTTCTAAAGCGATCCCACGAAGTATTTTAAGATATAGGGGGAACGTCGAGTTTTGGACTGTGGGGAAAAAGAGAAGAGAAAAAAAGTGTGCTTTTGTGTCTGTTTCTGATGTTTTTATTTTTATCTAGTTATTAAAGTCCCACTTTGAAAGGGCAATAAGGGGGTGTTTTTTGTTTTAAAATGTAAGGAGTGTGTGAACAAGCTCTGTCAGGGTTTTTTTAGGGAGTGTAAAAACACAAAAATCTAACATACATATTCCTATTCTTTCACACAAATCTATGTTTTTATCACACACACCCCAGGCATTTCATCCCACATTATCTACAAAAAACGCACAATTTGCCCCCTCCCCCAAAAATTCTTTTGATTGAAATAACTATACGGGGCAAAAATATATTTTTTTCTTAAATATGAAAAGTTTAAAAAAAAAAATCTACTGAAACCCCTTTTTAATTTTATTTCAAGACACCGTTGACTCATTAGTGTCTTGCTACAGAGATAATTTTGAAAATGGCGCCATCCATCACTACATGGGTAAGGGGAAAACAAAAATCGCCTATGTGTAAATAATATGCCATGTTAGAACTTACATCACGCACAACAAGCCATAACACCATTTCTCGGTTTGGTCAATATTTTTTATTTTAAAAATTTCTGAAGTGGGGCCTTTTTTTTCCATTGTTACGCTCCCCATCCTCGTAGAATTCCCTTGTTTTCCGTTTCACTAAATACCCATAAAATTTTGGGTTTTAAAACAAATGTCCTCCCCTCACAAAAAATTTTAAAAATACAAAACGCGTCTAGTTTTTCAAATCCATGGTAAAGGGAATTTGTTTTCCCCTTTTTTTTAAATTAAAAATTAATATAACCCTAAAAAAGGTGAAAGTGAAACCATCCCGTACATTATCCAGTTTTGGGGGAAGGTTATCAAAACCCGTTAAAAAGGTTAGATTTCAAATCCACGTGGAAAATTTCCGTTAGGGGTTTCGTGAAATTCTTTTCACTCTTTTGGCAACCCCCCTTAAATATATCATTTTTTCAGTAATCTCGTGTTCAGACACTTTCTAGCAAACTGAAAAAACTATATATATACTTAAAAAAAAAAAAAAATCCCTAGGAATCAACCTAAACTTTTACTTTGCTCCTAAATTTAAAATTAAATAAAAAATTATTTCTCCAACAGAGACACTGGGGGGACTTCTACATGCCCCTTTATTCTGAAACGGACGATCCCCCCAATTTACACCTTTAAAGTAGGCCTACAAGGCCTCTCGACCCGGGTAAAAAAAGGTTTTTAAATTTCTCATTTTCATTTTTTTTTTTCTTTATATATGACATTTTATATTTGTCTATATAATACACATACACTCACATATTTTACAAATGTATGAAACTATGTTACAAAGTATTTTCGTTTATTAAAAAAACTTTTATCTATGAACTTGTTAAACTGGGACCTTTTACCTTTTTAAAAGTAGGGTCAAATCACACATCAGCAGGCCGCCCTACACCACACACACACCACACACACACACACAACACACACACAAAACACACACCACACACACACACACACACACATACTTAAATATTACAAATAGATTTCATAAAAAAAATTTCAATCATAAACATCCTCCAATAACCATTTATATCTGATTTTAAATGTGAAGAGGGACTCAGGGCTCAATATCAGCGTCCACTCCTCGCCTATGACTACCACCTCTGAAACCGAAAACCCCCCCCTTTCTCACCCACTGTGTAACCGAAAACTTTTTCCGGTTTTGTGGCATTTAACCGCAACTCCTTTGTTCTCTTATCCCCTTAAAATTTGAGTAATTTTAATTCTCTGATACATGATCCTAAAATTTTTGTATGTGTTTTATTACGGTTTTGGGATGGTTCTGTATCCTTTATTTTCCTCTTCCCTGCACCCCTTGGCGATGACCCACGTATATATAACGCAAAGCCCTACTACACTACAACCCAAAGGAGGAAGGAACCCTTTAAAAGTGTTTAAAAAGGAGCCGAGAAAGTCTCTCAATTCCCTCTCAAGTGTTGGTCGGTCTCGATTAATTAGAAGCTTACTCTTCTCCTTTTCCTTTTGAAAAGCTTGGGGACAAGCGTTAAATTTCTTCTTTTTCGCTGTCGCCAACTCACTCTCACGGGGAGCGCCAGTAAGTCAGACTTACGACCTAGACTTTCTGGAACATAAGGTAAAACATGTGTCGGGGGCCCCAAAAAAGTCATTTTAATGTGCTAATAAAAAGGAAGGGCTTAGGTTATCACGCTCAACACGGTGCTTGTACAGCTTTTAATGACAGGGGTTAACCATATGTGTAATACTACTGATAAGAATGATAAGGGGCGTTTGCACTCGCAAACATCTGTAGTTAGCAAGGGCGGGGAAAAAAGTAGGTGTTTGCAATAGAGAGCTAGGAAGGATGCGAGTACTGAATCCTTCCTTTGATACTCTAAATATCACAGTACCCAAATGAGCGCTTCTTTTGCGATTGACAAGTTACTGCAACCAACTTTCCCTTTTACGAATTCCTCCAAAATGTCGTGCAGTCGTAGCGGGGGCAAGTAAACCGGCATGGTAAGCATTAGATTTTTTTTAAGAAAAAAAATAGTTTGTTTTAAATAAAAAAAGATAATTAATTGAATTTTAAAAACGCCTGAAACGATAGAGATAAAAAAAAAGTCGATGCAAAAATGAGGGGAAAAAATTTTTCCTCCAATTAATATTTTCTAAAAAATTTCTACAATATTCTCACCAAAAATAACATGCATTTAAAAAAAAATAAAATTACTTCCTTACCTTTCATGCCACCACTGAAATTCCAATTTAACCCTTTCCAAACATCTAAAAAAAACACAACATTCCCTCACCCCCCTTTGTAAGACCTTAAACCCCTCCCCCCAAACCCCTTGCTCCTTGTTGTCGTGGGGGGGGGGGGGGGGGGGGGGTTATAGGAGACGGGATTGAGGCTCAACAAATCTTGCATGTCTTTTCTCTCCCTTTTTCCCTTTCCCCTTTCTTTTCTTACCCCTTTTCTTCTTTTAACTTACCCTAATCGTTTTCCTCTTTTTTACCCTTTCGCCACTTTTTTACCATAGTGCTATAAAACCCTTTGATGCCCCAGCACATTATTGTTTTAACCTTTAAACCCTTTAAAATAACCTTAAAAAAACTCCCCAAGGGAACGGGAACACCTACACGGCCATGTTTCCCCCCTGTCCCGGAACTACACCTACTGACCAAAGGACCCCCAAAGCCGAGAAATGGACTACATTTTCCCCAGGGTAGGCCTACCCAAGGACCTGGCAGATGTGATGGACCACTCGACCAGCACGGACCACCATAAGGACGAGACTTATATCAGGTTGTTAGTTCATGTTATGGTCTGCTGTTTGGTGTCTCGGTACTTGGGGGGTTGTGGGTGGAGGTGATTGTGGGGGCTTATGTATCGTTTGAATGGTTTGTGTAGGTTTATGTCTCGTTTGGAGGAGTTTGTGTGGATTTATATATCTCTGGAAAGAATTTTGGGTTTTTTGTATCGTTGGGGGATTTGTGTTTGGTTTATAATCTTGGATGATTTGTGTGGTTTATGTCTTTTGGGGCAGTTTGTGTAGGTTTAATGTTCGCTTGTAGGAAATTTTTGGGGGTTAAATGTTTTTTTGGGGAGTTTTGTGGGTTTTATGTACCTTTTAGAGGAATTGTTGTTTTGGTTTATGTATCCTTTTGTAAAAATACTACTTGGAGAATTAAAAAGTTTTCTTTAAAGAACAGCGCAGTTTGTCAAGTGGCGAAAGAAAAACGGAAAAGAAGGAAGAGAGAAGAGAGGAAAGGAGAGGAAGAGAGAGAGAGAGAAAGAGAGAGAGAGAGAGAGAGAGAAGGAGAAGAGGAGAGAGAGATTAATATATATATTAATTATTAATAATTATATATATATATAATAATATTTGCAATATTATACACACATATGTTATATATATATATGTTTAAAAAATATATATATTATATATAAAATTAATAATTTTATATAATATTATATATTAATATATAATTGATATATTAAAACACTAAACATACATCAAACATTTGTTCATATACTGAAGCCTATCTGATTTTCCCAAATCATGTAAACGATGTTGTACAAGACCAACTGATCGCATTACAAGGACATTAACCCAACTTTCTCCTTAACAGATACTACAGCACTGTCCCGCTGACCCTCAAGAAACAAGTCTACGAAATTTTCAAAACAGACTTTGAGATGTTCGATTACGAAAAGCCCCGGATATGTACTGGAAGAAAAACATTTAAGTTTTTGTAAAAAAAAATTATGCTACCCTTTAACAGGGACACGGACACACCCACACACACACACGTGTGTGTGTGTGGGGTTGTGTGTGTGTGTTGTGTGTGTGTGTTTTAAATTATATGATTATGCTTTATTTAAAACATATATATACAATAATATACAATATAAATATATGTATAACCACACAAAAACCCACACCACCACACACACCCACACCCCTCCCACAACACCCCACACACACACACACACACACACCCCAACACACCCACAACACACACAACACACACACAATAATATATATTTTAATATATAAATTAATATATATATTATATATTATACATCATCAAACTGTTTGAATTATTAAAAAATACACATACATTTATAGGGGAAAACGTTGCGGCCCCTGCGTGTAAAAAAACCTTTAAATTTGTAGTCCATGATGTGCCCAATATTAATGATTATGGTGTACTCATTGTCGAAGTTTATAATTGTGCAATAAAAAATAAAATTACAACGGGGGAAATACTTTTTTCACTGATAACGTCACAGAAAAAGAGCTAAAAAACAATCCAGTACAAATGACTTGATGGTGATAGATTAAGTCAGCTTGTCCGGGGTATTTGCGTGTGGTAAATTTCACACACACCCCACAACCCCACAAATATATATGTGTGGGGTGTGTGTGATGATTAATAATATATAATATATATTATAATATTATATATATATATTATAAATATATAATATATATATTATATATTATATATATATAATTATATATATATATTTAAAATTTATTATATATTAATTTTATATATTTTTATATTTTATATAATATATATTATATATATTAAAATATTATTAATATTTTTTATAAAATTATATTAATATTAATAATTTTATATATATATTTTTATATTATATATTATTATATATTTAAAATATATATATTTTATTAAATATATATATATATATATATTATATATATATATATATATTATAAAATATATATATTTTATATATTAATTATAATATTATATATATTATTTTTTTTTTATTTTAATATAATATATATATTCTAATTTTTTAATTTATATTTTTAAATCTATATTTTTATATAATTTATATTATTTATATATATATTAATTAAAATATTATATATATATTATATATATATATTAATATATAATATAAATTTTTTTATATATTTATTATATATATTATAATAATAATTTTATATTATATTTTATATAAATATATATATATATATTATTTTATATTATATAATTTTTTATATATAATATATAAAAATAATATAATTATTATATATAAAAATAATTATAATATATATATTAAATTAATATTATATATATTAAATTTCTATTATATATATATATATTATAAAATATTAAATATATATATAAATAAATATAATATATTTTTTAAAATTTAATTTTTATAATATTTATATATTTATATAATTTAAATTTTTTTATTATATTAATATATTAAAAATTTTATTATAATTTTTATCTATATATATATAAATTTTTTTTATATTAATATTAAATATATATATATATCTAAATATTTTTTTATTTTTATATATATATATATAATTTAAAAAATATATATAATTTTATATATTATATATATATAAATATATAATATATTTTAATTTTAATATATTTTTTTTTTTTTTTTTTTTTTATATTAAAATTTTATTTTAAAAATTTTTAAAATTTTTATTATATTTATATAATATAATTAATAATATTATTATAAATTTATTAATATAAATTTAATTTTAATATTTATAAAAATTTTTTTTTGGTTTTTGTTTTTTTTTTTTTTTTTTTTTTTTTTTATTAAAATTATTTTTAAATTTTTAAAAATTTTAAATAAAAATTTAAAATTAAATTTTTAAAAAATTTAATTTTTTTTATATATATAATATTTTATAATTAAATTTATTTTTTTTTTTTTTTTTTTGTTAAATTTTTTTTTTTTTTTTTTTTGATTTTTTAGTAAACTTATAAAATTTTGGGTTTTTTTGGGTGTTGGTTGGGGGTTAAAACTAATTTAAAACCACGTTACATTTCAAAATTTATGTTTTAAAAAATTTTAATTTAAAAAACATAATTTTAAAATTTTTTTTTTTAAAAAAAATTTAGTCTATAATTTTTTTAAAAAAAATTTGGAAATAGGATTTTTGTCCTTTAATTTTTTAATAATTAAAATAAAAAAAAAAAAAAAAAAAAAAAAAAAAAAAATTTAAATACAAAAAAAAGGTTTTGGGGTTTTTTTTTGGGGGGTTTGGTTGGGGGGTTTTTGGGTTTAACTCTGGGCTTTTTGTTTAAAAAAAAACCAATTGGCAAACCCCCCCCCGGCCTTACCCGGGGAAAAAAAGCCCCCTTTTTTTTGGGAAAAAAACGAAAAAAATTTTTTTTTTTCCCCCGGGCCCCAAAAAAACCCAAAACTGACCCCTTTTTTTTTCTTTTTTCCCCTTGCAGGAAAAAAAAAAAAAAAAAAAAAAAAAAACCCCCCCCCCCCCCCCCCCCCCCGGGGGGGGGTTTTGCCTCCCCCCCCCCCGGGGGGGGGGTTTTTTTTTCCCCCCCCCCCCCCCCCAAATTGTTGTCTTAAAGCAATTTCAGTAAGGACACTAAGCACACATTAAGAAAGCAATTACGGCCCTGTGGCGATAATCAAGGCCCTTGCTTAATACCTGAATTGCCAGTGTATCAGGAATCTGGGTCTAAAAAATGTCTATTTTTTTTAGTACCCCCAAACGTTAAATAAATTGATATTGAAATTTTTATATTTTTAAATCCCCCGTCTTTTATATTACATTTTCTTTGAACAAAATGTTATTTGTTTTCTTTATATCATATAAGGGTAACTTTTATAACTTAAATGTTAGCTGTTGTAAACCCGACTTTTTTTTTTTTTAAAATTTTCTTTGATCTTATTCCTACTTAATCTAAAAAATCAAATATCTGCCATAACCAGCAAATTTTCCTTTCAGTTTTAATAAAACCAAATATTTAAATGGACACAACTAAAAACAAACCATAGGGGTTTTTTTTACCAGGGGGAAAGAAACATAGTTTAACACCCTGAGGCCATTTTTCGCCATTCAACCTGTATGACCCCAAGCAAATTTAGTCTGAGATTCCAAATAACTCCCCCGGTTTCACTTTTTCAAGAGAAAAGAAAAACCAGAAACAAGTATTTCAACCTCTAGGCAAACTTAGGGTTTGTCCTTAATCCTGTATCAGATTGGAAAAAAAAGGGAAAAAGGGGAAGGAGAAAAAAAATGAACCGGCAAAAACCACGGGCGGCCTCCTTTCCCTGGTTCCCCCCAGACTTTGGTTTAAAAAGCCCGATTCTTTGGGCCTTCTCTGCTTGAATAAAACCAATACCCCGGGCTTTAAAAAAGTTGTCCGGGCCAAAAACACTGCTTCTCTGCGGCGGGTTGCCCGTCAAGGGGGATGATTCACTTCCGGGTGTTATTTCGTGAAGTAAGTGCAAGAAAGTTTCTATACACCGGTGGGGTTGGGGTCCCCCTCCGGGAAACCATGGCTTCTTGGGGTGATCTTGCAAAAAATTTTGGCAAATGGATGTAATACTTAACCCCATGCACTATTTATTCCGTGGGTTTATTTCCTAGAAGTTTCCCTATATATTTGAAAATGTGGGGTTAATATTGCAAAATCCATGTCTTTCTGGTATTAAAACCTTAAAAGGGAAAAAGGGATTAAAATTTTATATTAAAAAAAAAAAAAAAAAAAATAATTTTTAAAAATAATAAAATAAAAAAAAAAAAATAATAATAAAAAAATAAAAAAAAAAATAAAAAAAATAAAAATAAAAATAATAATAATGATATAAAATAAAAATAATAAAATAATATAATAATAAAAATGATATTAATTATAATGAAAATAATATAACACAATAATAAAATCATAATCATAAAAATAATGTTTAAAATATAAAAAAAAATGTTTGCAAAATAATGAAAATAAAATAATGACAAGCAAAAAAATAATAAAGCAGCACAGCCGCAGCACGGGGAGTAGTAAGTAGTAGAAATAAATAATAAATAATGAATAATATAATGATAATAATGATAATAATGATGACAATAATAACAATGATGATAATGATAATGATGATAATGATAGTGATAATATTACTACTATTACTAACAACAATAATAATAATGAAAATAGTGATAATAGTAATAATGATAACAATAATTGAAGGTGATATCAACAACAATAATGATAAAAATGGTGACAAGATAATATGTTACACACGAGGGCAAAAATTACGAAAACTACGAAAATCATAGCAACAAAAATATGAAATTCGACCATTACCAAAAACGAAAAAAAGTGACATGAAACCCATTACGCTCTTCTCTCTTCTGAGAAATCATTCAGGACTTCATGCACAAAAACGAACAACGGAAGACCAAATTACACTCGCGTAATAAAACTCCCGTTAACACACGCTTCTGTTTGTACGAGTGCGAATATATATATGGATATATATATGTATGTATGTATATACATACATACATACATACATACATACATATATATATTATATATATATAATATAATATATATATATTATATATTTGTGTGGTGTGTGGGTGTGTGTGTGTTTTGTGTGGGGTGTTGTGTGTGTGTGTGGTGTGTGTGTGTGTGTGTATGTGTTTTGGTGTGGTATGTATGATTTTTTTATACGTCTTAATTGTGTTCTTGGATATCATACTCATAGAACTACATTTTATACACAACACACAGACACACCACACACATACACACACACACACACCACCACCACCAACACACACACACACACCACCACCATCATATATATTTAAATTTTAATATATACATTTATATATATATATATATATATTATATATATATATAATTATATTATTTATATTGTATATGTATTGACAGATTATGATCTAATATATAATAATAATAATTATATAATAATATTAAATATTATATATAATATTAATACATATACCCCTCACCTATTTTAGGGTTTGTATGCGTATGCATGTGCTGTGTCCGTACTTTTTTGTTTTTAATGGCCTCACAAAAATACCGTGATATCTATCCAGACAAAATATGCTGTCAAAAACCGGAAATTTCCAAACACGCATGGCAAAGAAAATCCGAAAACACATGTAAAAAAAAATATTTCCAACAAACATTCAAGACAACACACACACACACACACACACACACACACACGTACAGGCACATTTTCTGTTTATGGATATTCTCTGCCTTTGACACAGCACAGTTCTTCCTGCGGGATTCCCAGACGACCCAAGGTAATAGGAAGTAGGGGTGGGGGCAGGAGGTGAAAGAGAAGGGGAGGGGGAGAGGAGGAGGGGAGGGGGAGAGGAGGAGGGGAAGGGCGAGGAGGAGGGGAGGGCCGAGGAGGAGGGAGGGGGGGGGGTTCTGGGTGAAGGAGGAGGGAGAACTTTCTTATGATGTCAAGGAAGAACGTATTGTGAGTGCTGCTGTCAAAAAAACCCCCCCTATCCCGGGGGCATTTTTAATGCTCTGTGTTGCTCTGTGCCCTGGCCTGTTTTCTGAACGAGTGGCGGATATTTCATTAGCTGATGAAAATGGATCTAAAACGAAGAAAAAAAGTAGATAAAAAGACATAACCAAATTTGCATACATACGTACATACACACACAACACACAAAATTATATTTTTAATATATTATATATATATATATATATATATATAAATATATATAAATAATATATAATAAAACCACATATGCATATATTTAGAAATTATAAATAAGTATATATATATATATTATATATATATTATATATATATATATATATATATATATAAAAACACAAACAAAACACATAACGTGTACACAAAATATTAATATTTTTAAAAAAATATTAATATATATATATTTTAAAATATAATATAAATATATATAATAAAATATTAATAAAATTTTACACATATATATAAAAAAAGGCCGGGGTGGCCGATGGTTAGAGCTCGGACTCAAACTGTCGGACGGCAATCTGAGTTCGGGGGTTTCAGTCCCCCCCCCGACCGGCGCGTTGTTTTTTGGAAAGGAACTTCACCTCGTTGCCTACCTACCCACTGGGGGCCCAAGCCACCCAAGTCATGGGGGCCCAACCCCGGAAAAATAAGGGAAGTTTACCTAGAAAGGAACACCGGAACTCTCCGTGGAAAGGAACTGGGGACCCTCCCACGTACCCAATCCAAGAGCATCAAAACTGAAAAACTACTTTAAAAGTTCTGCGTGCCACGGGGGGCTAGACTGAACCTCCCGAAAAAAAAAAAAAAAAAAAAAAAATATATACACATATTGTGTTACATATATATATATTATATATATAATATATATATTAATATTATATATATTTATTTATTTAAAAATTTTATAATAATATATATTATATATATATATATATATATAATATATTATCAATATGTATATATTTTTAATAAAATATAAATAAAAGTAAATAGCATTATAAAAGTACACACACACACAGAATATATATATTATAAAATAATATATTATATATATAAATTATATATATAATTATATATATATTATACACAGTACACCACAACAAACACACCACACACACACACCAAACACACACACACCCAATATATATATTATATATTAAATATATATATAATATTATAATAATATATTTATATTATATATAATATATATATATATAATTATAATTATATATATAAAATATATATATATTATTTATGTATATAAACTATTATTCACTTTTTCACGCATTTGTACTTGCCCGTCCGCCAAGTTCCCGGGGATCAAGGCATTTTTTAACCCTGATTAGTCCCCGAAGCTCCCTAGTCAGTGCTGAGAATGAAGGAGGGGAACCGATTCGGTAAAAAGTGAATGAAGATGAAAAAGAACAATATAAATCAGAAATAAAAGTTGGTTTCTGTTAAAATGAGAAGCGCTACTAGTTGCTGTCAAATTGTGTCATGAAATTATTACGATGAGAAAATCACATACGTTAATTAGGTAATTTTAATAACAAAACTACACTGCGAAACCGCCGGTTACATTCCGCCTTGCATACGTTTATTGCAATGATCCCTTTCAATTCAAACGTTCATATTTTTCCCAGAATTTTGAAGTCAGAAGGGGAAGACAGTTTGAGGACGCCAACGAAAGAAAAATATAAATAAAACCAGTGAGAACAAAGGGGAATAATACCTTTTTTGAATTGCCAAAAACCCGTTTTCTAAAAAAAAAGAAGAAGAAGAAAAAAAGAAGAAGAAGAAGAAAAAGAAGAAAAAAAAGAAGAAGAAAGGAAAAAAGGAAAAAAAAAAAAGGGAAAAGAAAAAGGAAAAAGGGGAAAAAAGGTTTTTTTTGGGAAGGGAAAAAGGGGGGAAAAGTGGGGGGGGGTTGGTTGGTTGTGGGGGGGGGGGGGGTTGGTTTGGGGTGGTTTGTGTGGTTTGGGTTTGTGCGTGTGGTGTGGTTTGTGGTTGGTGTGTGTGGTTGGGGGTGTTGTGTGTGGGTTTGTGTGTGTGGGTGGGGTTGCATATGTGTTTTCAACCAAACTGTGCTCTGGAGTTTGTGATCTGGTTTCCCCGAAAAAACTCGGAAGCTCTTCGCCAAAAGGGAAAAAATGTCAAGCTGTAAATTTTTGGACTTTTTAAACGGGCGAATTCCCCAAAACGATTAATAAAACTAATTCAGTCATTTTTTTAAAACAAAAAATTCCTCTCCTCTCTCTCTCCCCTCTCTCTCCCCTCTCTCTCTCCTATATATATATTATATATATATATATATATACATATATATAATTAAAAACACATACACACACAACACACACCACACACACACACCACACACACACACACACACACAAACACACCAAAACACACACACAAACACCCAAAACACACACACACAACAACATATAACATATACGCCATATATAGCTACGTTTTTTAAAGTTAAACCATCTGTAATTGATGAGGGTACATAATACCATTCCTTCCTTGGGATCATTGGTTTTTTATTAAAAGTCCAACAGGCGCCGTGAAAATTTTAAAACCGGGGAACACGGGGACGTGTGAAGTTTTCTTCACTCCCCTAGTATTGTGGAGAAATTTTTCCCTTTTTTCCCCTTTTCTTTTGGCTTTCCGTTTACCCCCGCCTTCCCTGTTCCTTGCTGACTGGAGGGGGTGTTTTCCCTGTTTTTCCTTCGTCGTGCCTCGTCTCTGTTGCCGACGGAGATGGGGGGGGGTTTAGGGGGTGAAAGGGAGCAGGGGGTTTGGGGTGGGGGGGTTATTTGAGCCGCTGAGGAGGGGTTCATGGGTTCATGACAAGGGAGGGAAAACGAGGGGGGGGTTTCTCATTGTGCATGTTGAAATTTTGAGGTTTTTTTCGATGTTTTTTTAAGGGTTTTTAAGGGAAGTTTCCAGGGTTCGATGAAGGTTCACTGCAGGGGGAAACTCGGGGCTTCGGGGTTTTATAAGGTCGTGAGAGTTGGGGTGAGGAAATCAGAGAGGGGAAATATAAGTATTAGGGAAAAGGGTTTGTAGGGAATGTGGCGGGGAGGCTGCTCTGAGAGGGGGGAGGGGGGAGGGGGGGGGATCTGGGGGGGGTGGGTGTTTTCTGGCATTAAATAAGGGCCCAAACTTGGCACACTGGACTCCGTGGGTTTCCTTCAGCGCGGCACGTTCCCCGGACGTTTGTATTATACTTTCACAACACAAACACAACACACCAACAACACACAAATATGTAAATTTTTATATATTATATATATATATTAAAATAATATATGTGTTGTGTGGGTGGTGTGTGTGTGTGTTGTGTGTGTGGGGTTTTGTGTTGTGTTGTGGTGTATGTGGGTGGTGTGTAGCAAAGAAGGGGGAGAGAGAGAGAGAGAGAGAGAGAGAGAGAGAGAGAGAGATAGAGAAATAAAGAAGAGGGAATAAGTTCACATGCCGAAGGTGGGAGAGTGAAGAGATATGTTACGCAAAGGTGATCAGTTTAGAATACTAGCCAATTTTTTTTATTTTCAAAAAGGATTTTTGGGGAAGAGCCCTTTTAATAAAACCGTCTATTGTTGTGTTTGTTGTCTTTTTTCCTGTCTAAAACCCGTTTTTCTTTCGTCCCTTTTTTTTCTCCCTCTCTTCCTTTTCTTTCCTTTACTTTTCTCCCCCTTATTTCCCTTCCCCCTTTTTCCCACCCTTTTTCTCTTTCCCCCTTAAAAAACCACACCCCCCCCCCAAACAACACCACACACACAACCACACACACACACACCCCCACAACCACACACACAAAACACAAACACACAACCACACAAACCCCAAAAAAACCACACCCAACACAAACACCACACAACCCACGACACACACACAAAAACAACACACGTAACTCTTTATTGCTTACGTGTGTTTCAAAATTTAACATCGGTTTCTCCCTCGTCTGGGAAGTTCGTTTCGTCATATTAGGAGTCGGTTGAATTCCTTTTCCCTTTCAAAATTTTGGAAAGTTCCCGGAATCATGGCTTGTGTTGGGGTTATTTCAGCCTTTAATGGTTTGGGAAAAAAGGGGAAAATTTTTTTTAGTAAAAAAGGGATTTTTTTTTTTTAAAAAGAAAATTTTTTTTTTTTTATTTTTTATTTTTTTTTTATTTTTTTTTCTTCCTTTTGAAGAAACTTTTTTTTTTTTTTTTTTATTTTTTTTTTTTTTTTTTTTTTTTTTACTCTCTGGTCGGTATTTTTTTTTTTCAGTTCCCCCACCCCCAAACCCAACACACACACACACAACAACACCACACAACCCCACATAAAATATATTATATTAAATTAATTTTATAAAAATATATGTGTTATCATCTACTATATATATATATTAAAATTTTATATATATATATAATAAAATATATATTAAATTGTAATTTACACCACAACCCCCACACACCAACACCCCGCCCCACAGCACACCACACACACACACACACCGCACACAACGCATACACACAACCCCCCAAACCACACACACCACACCCCAACACCACAACAACACACACCACACACACACACCACACCCACACAAACACACAACACCACACACACACCACACACACACACATAATTATATATATATATAATTTATATATATATATATTATATTTATTATGTATATCTATGCAACATATATATATTTTTATATATATATTTAATTAAAATATATATATTATATATATACATTCTAATTCACACACACCCCCACACACACAAAAAACACACACACACACACCACCAACACACACACACACAACCCCACACACACAACCACGCACACCACGCATACCACGGCACCGAACGCACAACCACCCACCCCCACACAACAACCACACACACACACACACACACAAACACACTCACAGAGATGTTTATTTTTATATGTATATATGCTATATACAATAACATATACATACACACATACAGAAAAAATATATCTTATATATTTTTTTCTATCACGCAAGGAAAGAAAAAAAAAAAAAACCTAAGGTACAAAAAATAACTTTAAATATAAAAAATAAATGGATTTTTTAAAAAAGTAAGAAAAAGATTTTAAACACACAATAAAACAAAAATGAAAAAGTTAATTTGGAAAATAGAATAGGAGTTGAAAAGAAATAAATCAAGGCGAAAACACGAGGGCGAAGCGGGTCCGACGAACGGCTGGGACGAACGCCATCGCGAAGCCAAAGGCTTCCCCCTACAAAAATATGCCCAAAAGGCAAAACACAGATGTAAAAAAAAAAAAAAAAGAAAAAAAAAAAAAAGTGCTCTATGACTCAAATGGCGAATCATCATGTGCGAGGGTGACCCCCGTGATGGACCAACAGAACAAAAAAAAAAAAAAAAAAAAAAAAAAAAAAAAAAAAAAAAAAAAAAAAAAAAAAAAAAAAAAAAAAAAAAAAAAAAAAAATTTTAAAAAAAAAAAGAAAATTTTGGAAATAAAAAAAGTTAAAAAGATGCAATTTTAAAAAATGTTGGGGAAAGAAAAGACTGATGGGGGGTTTTCTTTCCCCCCTTTTAAAAAAATTAATGAAAACCAAAAGGGCGGGCCATAGTTTAAATGAAAACAAGGGACGCTTAAATTTCGGAAAATCGGGGTTTGGGGGGGGCGGGTTTTTAGTAGCCTGTTTTATCTCGGAAGCCCGTTTTTAAGTCACCCCCGTGATGGAACATGTGGCGGGAAATAGAAGAAAAAAAGTAAAAATGGGAGAGCTTTCTTTAACATAGTTGGATTAGGAAAAAATAAAAAATTTTTATGAACACGTAATGAAACAACTTTATTATCAAAAAACTAATGTTGTGGTAATATTTGGGTTTAACAGTTTTTAAAAGTACGAGACATCAAAGGGCATATTTTCAATATTGGTAGATATAACTTCTTTTTAAGCTTAATGAGAAAAAGACAGGTTAGTTTATAAATGTAATTAAATCATTAATTGCTTTTTAAATTGGGCCACGGGAATGCGTAGACAGTGACGAGTCATGTCATTTTCCGCCAGAGCGTGAGAATGATTCGTTTGTTTATCAATTTTCCTTTTTCTGAAAATTTTCTTTTTCTTTCTTGATGTTTTTTTTTATTCACATAGAAAATTAATTTGTGTTTGTTATAAATTTAAACCATTTGTTTTTTTATGATTATTATTTTTTTTGATATATTTAAATTTACTGAGAATGTTTATAATAATTCAACTATTTGCCTTTTTTGGGGATCATGATTATTTTGTGTAATATCTAATTTATCATTAACTTTGAGATACTGAAAATTTTCATTGTTTTTAAAAACATTACTATTTTGTTTTATAGCATTTTTATTAAAAGAAGATATACGTAGTTTTTTTATATTGCAATTTTATCATATTGCATTGATAATATTCAATTAATAAATGTTATATATTTTTTTTTTACAAAGATTTAACTGAAACCTTGAATTGCACTCTTTAATAGTATTAACATTGTCACTTAAATAATTGAGTGATTATTTAAAGTTACGCTATAATGAATGAGAACATTTAAACATCTATTAAAACTAAAATAAGCTTGATACTGAAAAGTATTTAATAAAATGTTGTGGAATAGGGAACCACAACAGTAATGCCAACGATAATGATATTGCTGAATACTTTAGCAGAGATATTAATTATGAATTTGAGTATGAGGGAAACAAAAGTTGTATTTATAGACATGTTTATCATAAATGGATGATATTTATTTTTTGTTCCTGGCCCCGCATAACTTAATTTCAGGGGAAGACTAACCATTGATAAGAAAAAAACAACAAATAAGCTATACCGCCATATATATATATATATATAATAAAATTTTTATATATATATATATAATATATTATTATTATATCAAAACAACCCTATATAATA
>NC_051428.1:23645910-23654284 GCF_015228065.2 Penaeus monodon | reverse complement strand
GAGTATAGATATTGCCAAGAACAAAATTTTAATGACGATTCCCCAAACATCCCCCAACATAAAAAACACACCCACACCACAAAAAAAAAAAAAAAACACCACAAAAAAAAAAAAAAAAAACAAAAAAAAAAAAAAAACAACAAATTATTTAATATATATTATTAAAAATTTTTAAAATTTTATTGGGGTGAAATTTGGTTTTTGTTTTTTTTGGATAATCCTAATATTTTAAAAAAAACTAAAGGGCCTGTCACTTTTTTCGTTTTTTAGGTGTTTTTTCTTTTTTTTTCTTTTTTCTTGTTTCGTTTTTTCCCTCGGGGAAATAATTTGCCCCTTTTTTTCTTTTTGTTGTTGAATCATTCTTTTTTTCAATTTATTTCCCTATTTTCCCTTTTATTATTTTTTAGTAATAGGTAATTCATTCATTTTTTATCTTTATCCATTTTATATTTCATATTTTAAATTTTATATTATTTTTTTTATTATTATTATTATATTAACATTTTATTTTGTCTCTTCTTTATTATTTTTTGATTGTATATTTTTTTATTTTTCAATCAATTTTTTATCTGCTTTATTATTTGTTTTTGATTATTTTTTTTTTATTTTTGAAATTTAATTTACTTATTATTTTTAAATTTATTATTATTTTTATTTTTATTAATATTTTTAAAATTATTTTATTTTTAAATTTTTTATTTTATTATTTTTTTTATTATATTTTATTATTTTATTTTATATTATTATATTACTTTTTTTTTTTACAATTATTTTAGTCATATTTTATATTTTTATTATTATTATTATTATTATTATTATTATTAATACAGGAAGATCTATCTCCTTAAGGAAAATCCCTAAATCACAAAATTTTACATGGAGTGAAACAGGTCGGGGCTAAAGCTCCTTTCATCCTTAGGGCCCAATGGATTAATACACAGGCTGGCCATGGCACTTTTGCAAAGTTTTAGGAGCGCGAGGTCATTTTCACAGAGGGTCTAGACAACTGCTATCCGAAAAACCACTGGAAAATAGTGAGTTAGTGATAACATACCATGCCTAACCCGGTTTTTTTCAAGCACTGCGACGCGACAGAGCCAGTGTTTCTGGCAGGGGGACCCCAACCCCCACCCCCCGTTTGGGGGAAACTTTTACTGTAATCACAGAAAATAAAAACCCGGACAGTGAAGTACTCGCTTTACCGAGGCAACCCGCTCTGCACGAGAAGCAGTCAGTTTTGATGGCCATGCGAGTCAGCTTTCTTAAGCCGGCGTTCCATTGGTTTTATCTCAAGCAGAGTTAAGCCAAGATTATCGGCTTTTTAACCAAGTCTGGGCGGGATACCAAGGGAATTAGGAGGACCCAGACCTAGTGGATTTTTGTCAAGGTTCATTTTTCTTTCTTTCTCTCTCTCTCTCTCTCTCTCTCTCTCTTTTCTTTCTTGGCAATCATTGAGTATTCAGTGAGTCTAATATTGGATCAAAACACCAAATTGCCATAGGTTGTAACACAAAAGGTTGAAAGATGAAGTATGGGGTTTTTAGAGCTTTAAAAATGAACCTGGGGAAATGTAGTGAATCTCCTGGTGAAAAAAGCTTCGGGGGGGGTATCAGGTTTTTGGTTTGGGCGATGAAAGCCGCCCAGGAGGGTCTAAATATTTTTTTCATATCCTCCTTTAAAAGAAACAAACATCCCCATCGTCTGTTTTAACCCCCCCCCACCCTTAAAAAATTTTTTCCCCCACAACCCCAATTTTGTTTTAAAAAACCCCCCCAAAAAAAAAAAAAAAAAAAAAAAATCTCTTACTTTTTTTTTTTTTTTTTTTTTTTTTTTTTTTTTTGGGGGAAAGGAAAAAAACCAGGGGTTTCCCGGGGGGGCCCCCGGGGGAAGGGGGCTCCCCCTTTTTTTTTTTCCCCCAAAAAAAAAATTTCCGTTTTTGGGGGGCCCAAAATTTGGCTTTTTTTTTGGGAATTTAAAAACAAAAGGCCCCTTTGGGGAAAAAAAAAAAAAAAAAAAGGAAAAGAATTAAACTATTTAAAATTTCAAAAAATTTTAAAAACAATTTAATTAAGGGTTGGGACTAAAAAAAAATTTTAACCCCGGACGGAAAAATGGGCTTGGTTTTGCGGGGGGGCCCCCCCAAAGGGGCAGTTTGTTTCTTGTTTTTTAAAGAAACAAACCCCCATTCCTGTTTTAGGGGTCCCAAAAAAAAAACAAAAAAAAACAAAAACAAACCCAAAAAAACAAAAAAAAACAAAAACAATTTTAAATTTTTTTTTTTCCCTTTTTTAAAATTTTTTCAAAAAAGTTTTTATAAAATATTTAAAAACATAACCAAAAACTAAAAAGGGGGGACTAAAAAAACTTTTAAAGTTAAATTTACCTGGAATTAGGATTAAAGGTTTTTTACCCGGGGCAAAAGTTTTAATGGGGAGGGAAAAAAATTTTTAAAAATTTTTAAAAGAAAAAAACCCAAAAAAACCAAACAAAAACAAAACCCCAAAAAAAAAACCCAAAAAATATAAATTTATTATTATTTTTAAAATTTTAGAATAAATAATAATATTAATAAAAAATTATTAAAATATTTAATATTATAAAAAAAAATTAATTTTTAAAAATTTAAAAAATCTTTAAAAAAAATTTATTAAATTTAAATTTTTCAATTATAAGATTTTTTTTAAATAGAAAAAAATTAAAGTAATTTTTTGTTTAAAAAAAATTAAATTTTAAAATTATTAATCCCAAAAAAAAAAAAAAAAAAAAAAAAAAAAAAAAAAAAAAAAAAAAAAATATAATATTTTTAAATATATATTTAAAATTATATATTTTATATAATAATTTATAAAATTTAATATATAATATTATATTTTTTTAATATATATATTTTTTTAAAAAAAAAATTTTTTTAAAAAGAAAATAATAAAAAATTTATTATTTAATTATTTTTTTATAAATTTTTTTTAAAAATTTTAAAAAAAATTAAAAATTTATAAAATTATATAAAATATAATAAATTTAATAAAATTTTTTTAATAATATAAAAAAAAAAAAAAAAAAAATATTTAAATATATATAAATAAAAAAAATAAAAAAAAAAAATTTTAAATTATAAAATAATATTTTAATTTAATTTTAATAAAATATATATAAAAATATATATTTATAAAAAATATATAGATATTAATAAAAATTTAAAATATTAATAAATTTTAAAATTTAAAAATTATATATATAAAATATATTAGTTTATATAAAAAAAGTAAAAATATAATTTTAATTTTAAATTATATTTAAATATATTTATTATATTATATAAAAATTAGATATATAATATTAAAATTTTTAAATAAATATATTTTTATATATATATATTTATTAATTATATATTATAGAAAAAATTATAATAATAATATAAAATTAATATATTTTAAAATAAAAATATATTATATATATATAATAAATTATATTTTTAATTAATATAGAAGAATTAATAATATATATTATTAATATATATTATTTTATTATATTTTATATTTATAAGTTTTAAATTAAAAAATAAATAGATATTTTTTTTTTATTATATATTTTTTTTAAGATATATTATTTAAATATAATAAAAATTTTTAAATATATTATATTAGTTAAAAATATTTATAATATTATATATATAATATATAATAATAATAATTATTAATATTATATATATATATAAATAATAAATAATAAATAATAATAATAATAATAACATAAATAAAAGAAAAATAAAAAATAAAATTTTATTTAATAATTTATAATATAATAAATAATATAGAATATTTTATATATTATATATATAATTTTATATAAAAATTAGATATAAATTAATAATTATTATAGATTATATATATAATATATAAAAATTATATATAAGAATTTTATATTATTATTATATATAATATTATATATATATATTATATATATATAATAATATATATTTTCTATATATATAAAATTAATATATATAAAAATATATATTATATATATATAAAAAATAAATTTTATTATATATATTATATAATAAATATAAATTATTATATATATATATATAATATTTTCTTTATATATATATATAATAAATATTATATATAATATATATTATAAAAAATTTAAATATATTATAATAATAAAATATAATTATAATAATAAAAATATATTATATTATATATAAAAATATTATATATATATTAAAAAAATATAGAATATTATATATATATTTTATATTATATATATATATATAATTTTCATCCCCCACACTGCACAAATATTATAGGTGTTGTGGGGTGTGTTTTGTGCATTACCCCACGCAAAAACGCAGAGGATTTAATTCACACCCCTCACGTTTGTAGGGGACTGTTTTTTAGTCGGTTTTTTGGATTTTTATCAGGTGATAAAAGTACTTTCCCAGGTTGTAACATTTATTTTTGTCATTTGCACAATTAAACTTCGAAAAGGAACCTAACTTTAATTTGGGCACATCAGGACTAAAAACTTAAAGGTTTTTTACACGCAGGGCACGCACACTTTTACCCAAAAAATGTATGTATAGAAAATTTCAAAGTTGTTTATGTTTATAATAATTATATATATATATATATATATATATTATATATAGTGTGTGTGGTGTTTGGGGTTTTTGTGTGTGTTGGGGTTTGGTGTGGTGTGTGGGTGTGTGGTGTGTGGTGTGTGGGGGTGGGTGTGTGGTTGGTTGTGTGGTGAAAAATTTATATGTAATTGTTATGAGATTATATTTTAAAAAATTAAGTACATACTTATTATAAAATCCCCCACACACCCACAACACACCCCAAAACACACAAAACCAAACGGTGTGTGTGGGGGTTTTCCCGGTCCCTTTTAAAGCAGCAAATTTTTTTAAAAAAATTAAAGTTTTCCCTTCCTACATACCGGGACTTCGTAATCGAACATCTCAAAGTCTGTTTTAAAAATTTCGTAGTTTTTTTGAGGGTCGGGGACATCTGAGATCTGTTAAGGAAAAAAGTTGGGTTAATGTTTGAAATGCGCATTGGTCTGTCAACATCGTTTCATGATTGGGAAAATCAGAAGGCCAGATTGAACATATTTTTGCTGATTTTTGATGTTTGATTAACTTTATAAGATATAATATATATATATAATTATAATATAAAATATTTTAAAAATGTATATATTAAAAAACACCAAAATACAGCAAAAATTGGTTCATTTGAAGCCTTTTGATTTCCCAAATCTGAAACGTTTGTAAAGCCAACTGACGAATTTCAAGGACATTAACCCAAAATTTCTCCTTAACAGAATACAGCACTGTCCCCCTGACCCCAAGAAAAAAAGTTTCGAAATTTTCAAAAAAGATTTGAGATGTTCGTACGAAGTCCGGAAAGTACTGGAAAGGGAAACATTTAAATTTTTTTAAAAAAATATGCTAGCTTAACAGGGGGAAAGGACACCCCCAAAACACAACGGTGTGTGTGTGTGTGGTGTGGGGGTGGTGTGGTGTGTATTTTATATAATTTAAAGTTGTTTCTTTTATTTATAAAAATTTTAAAAATTTTACATAAAAATATAAATAATATGTTACACACACACACACACAACACACACACACAACACACACACTCACAACCACAACCACACACACACACACACCAACAAACACACACACACACACACACACACCCAATAATAATATTTATATATATAATTAATAATATATATATTTATAATACATACCAAAATGTTTTAATTATTTTCTATCACTCATTTATATGGGTAAACGTGTGCGGTCCCTCGTGTAAAAAAAACCTTTTAAGTTTTGTAGCCCTATGTGCCAATTAAGGGTTATGGTGTCTCATGTCGAAGGTTTTTAATTTTGCAAAAAGCAAAAAAAAGGGCACCGGGAAAGCTTTACACCTGAAAAAGCACAAGAAAACCCGAGCTAAAAACGTCCGTACAAGATGATGTGATGTGATGTATTTAATCGCCGTTTTGGTTTTTTTTGTGTTAAAGCCCACCACACAACAACACACCCCCATTATTTGTGGTGCATGTTGTGTTTTATTTTATATATTAAAAATATTATAAATAAATTATATATATATATATTATAAAATAGGAAATATAAAATTATTATATTAATTTGATATAAATTTAAATATATATATAAAATTTTATAAAATATATATAAATTTAAAAATTAATATATAAAATATATAAAAATAAGATATATATATATATATAATAATTCTATATTAAAATATATTATATATTTATTATATATATATTTAAAAATTATAAGTGAAAAATGATAAATATATTAAATATAATTAATAATAAATTTTTATAAATATTTATAAGATTTTTAAAAAGATATTTTTATAAATATAATAATAATTTTTTGTATTTAATAATATATATAATAGAAATATATTTAATTTTATAATATAATATATATATTTTATATATTTTTTATAAAATAATTTATATTATTTAATATTTATATATTATAAATATTAAATTATATATAATAGATATAAAAATTATATATATATATTATATATTAAATAATATATATATTATTTATTTATAGATATATTAATTATTATTATATAAAATATATATATTTTTAAATATATTTTATAAAATACTATAATATATATATTTTTAATTATATTTTATAATATATTTATATATATAAAATTTATAAAAAAATTTTATAAAATTTTTTTTAAACTTTTAGATAATATAATATTATTTCTTAAAAGATTAATATATATATTTTTTATATTAATTATATATATTTTTAAAATATATATATTATAAAAGATAATATAATAATATATAAAATTTAAAATAAAAAATATTTTATATATGTATTATATTTTATATAATTTTAAAATATAAAAAATAATATATTATTTTAAAATATATATTATATATATTAAAAAAGATTATTTTATAAAAATATATAATAATAAAAATTAATATAATATTAATTAGATAAAAAATATTAATATAAAATTTTATATTATATTTATATTATAGTATATAATATAAATTTTATTTTAATTTTTATATATATAAAAATTTTATAAAATTTTTTATATTTAAAAAAGATATATATTTTATATATATGAAAAAAAATAAAATATAAGATTTAATAAAATAATATATAGATAATTATATAAATTTATTAGAAAATATAAATATTTAATATAAAATGAAATTATAAGATATAAATAAATATTATATAAAAGATTTATATTTAAAATATATATAAAAAATAATAAATAAAAATATATATATTTTTATACTAATATTAAATTAATATAATTTTATATATTAAATATATAATATAATATATATAATAAGAATAATATAAAATTATAATATATATAAATAATATAAAAATAATTTTAAAATTTTATATAAGTAAATATAATATATAAATATTAGATATATATTATAATATTAAAATATAATATAATTTTTGGAAATATATTTTTAAAATAGTATTATAATAAGATAATATAATATTATATATATATTTTTATAATAATAGATAAATTATTAAGATTTATATTATTATATTATTATATTTTTAAAATTTTATATTATTATATATATATTAATTTTATATATATAATTTATAATATATATAATATAAAAATTAAAATTTTAATTTTAAAAATTATTAATATTTTTTTTAAATTATAAATTTAATTAATAATATAATAAAATATATATAAAAATTTTAAAATATATATTATATATAAAATATATAATATTAATAATTATATATATAATAATATATTTTTTATATATATATATGGGTGGGTGTGTGTGTGGGGTTTGTGTGTGTGTGTGGGGTTTGGTCCATTCTACCCTATCGGCTATCTTCTTCTTTTTATCTATAGTTTAAAATATAATTTCATAACATGCATTTCACTTTTTTGTCTCGTTAGTAAAAAAAAATTTTGGTGAGACTGAGGTGAAGGGGTAATTAACTTTTACATACAAGTTTTTTTTGGCCACAGCTTTTAGTTGGTCATTTAATGTATGCGTTTATATATAATATAATATATAACTATTATAATATATATATTATTATATATATATATATATAAAATTTTTATTAAAAAATGTTTTTGTTTGTGGGGGTGGGGGTGTGTGTGGGTGTGTGTGTGTGTGGGTGTGTGGGGTGTGTGTGGTGTGTGTGGGTGTTTTTTCAAAGAGCGGGGTTTAAGAAAGGGTTTGTCTTAAAGAAATTTCGTAAGGCCCTAAGACACTTAAGAAAGAATTACGGCTGGGGTAATCAAGGCCCTTGTTTCCCTTTTTT
>NC_051428.1:23637737-23642737 GCF_015228065.2 Penaeus monodon | reverse complement strand
AACAACAACAATAATGATGATAAGAACAACAATAGCATTAACGACAATAATGATGCTAATGATAATGATAATGATGATGCTGATGATGGTGACGATGACGATGATGATGACGATGATGATGATGATGATGATAATGATGATGATGATGATGATGATGATGATGATGATGATGATGATGATGATGATGATGATGATGATGATGACGACGATGATGATGATGATGATAATGATGATGGTGATGATGATGATGATGATGATGATGATGATGATGATGATGATGATGATGATGATGATGATGATGATGATGATAACAACAGTGATAAATAAAATCAAATAACTACAAAATACCGAGTAACTTACAATTCACTTTCCTCGCCTTGAGTCGAATGAATCAGCGAATTGGTGATTCAGACTAACCACTCCTTTTTTTTTCCTTTTTTTTTAAGGATAAATTACTTATCCTTTCTTTTTAGTGAATTAGTGAGAGAAAATTCCCATCGGTGACTGTGAGTTTGACCTTGAAGGAAGTCAAGCGGGGGATTTCATCTTGCAGTCACCGCACGCACACACACACACACACACACACACACACACACACACACACACACACACACACACACACACACACACACACACACATCTCTCTCTCTCTCTCTCTCTCTCTCTCTATATATATATATATATATATATATATATATATATATATATATATATGTATATATATATGCGACACACACACGCATACACACACACACACACACACACACACACACACACACACACACACACACACACACACACACACACACACATATGCATGCGAACACACAAACGAACACGCACATGTAAAGTCATACGCACACGCACACGCACACACACGCACACGACGTATCTTCACGTTGTCTCTCCGTTTCCGTTGATTTTCGATTGCTTGTTGTTTATTTTATTCTTCTTTCTCTCTCTCTTTCTTTCTTTTTTGTCTGTTTCGTTTTTATTTCGTTTTTTCCCCTCTTTCTATCTCTTTGTTTGTCTAGAGAGAAAAAAAGGGAGCATGTGAAAATACGGAAACGAAACAGGTGAAAAACGAAACAGGCAAAAACAAAACAAGAGGAAAACGAAGTAAAAGGAAAACGAAACAAGAGGAAAACGAAGTAAAAGGAAAACGAAACAAGAGGGAAATCAAAACAAAAACGAAACAAGAGGAAAACGAAACAAGAGGAAAGCGAGAATGGGGAACAAGAAAAACGAAACAAACAAACAAACAAAAAAGAAACAAGAGAAAACTTGAGAGAAAAAAAACAATAAGAGAAAACGAATCAAGGGAAAATAGAATGAGAAAAACGAGATAAAGTAAACAGAATTAGAACAAACGAAATAAGAAAAAAAAGCAAAAATAAAAAATAAAAGAGAAAACAGAATGAGGAAAAGGCGAAACAAGAGGAAACAGAAAGAAAGAGATAGATAGATAGATAGATAGATAGAGAGAGAGAGAGAGAGAAAACAGAGTAGAAAAAAAAACTAGAAAAGAAGAAGACGAAGAAGAGAATCCTGAACCGTGGTAAACGAAGAGAAAACGAAATTGAATAAAAGCGAAACAAGAGAAAACGAAATTGAATAAAAACGAAACAAGAGAAAGCGAAATTGAATAAAAAAGAAACAAGAGAAAACGAAATTGAATAAAACGAAACAAGAGAAAGCAAAATAAAAAAACAAAACAAGAGAAAACGAATTTAGACAACAACGAAACAAAAGAAAACGAAATTAGATAAAAAAACGAAACAAAAGAAAACGAAATTAGATAACGATCAAAAGTAAAAAAGTAAATAAGTAAAAAAAACGAAACAAGAGAAAACGAAAAAACAAAAAACGAAACAAGGGGAAATGGAACAAGAGAAAACGTAAGCAGATAAGAATAAAAACAAGAGAAAGCGTAAACAAGATAAATACGAAAGGAAACAAACAAGAGAAAACGTAAACAAGAAACAATAATGCTAAACAAAAGAAAACGAAACAAAAGAAAAACGAAACAAAAGAAAACGTGAACGATATAAAAAAGAAACCAAATAAACTGAAATAAAAAAAACGTAAATAAGATCCATCTACCATATATATATATATATATATATATATATATATATATATATATATATATATATATATATATATATATGTTTATTTACACACACACACACACACACACACACACACACACACACATATATATATATATATATATATATATATATATATATATATATATATATATATATATATATATATACACATATACAAACACAATGTATAATGAAACATAGACACCCGATCACCATCTCAAAAAAAATGTTGAGAAGCAGGCGCAGTTGCAAGACCAAAAGTTGCAGAGGTTGCAGCCAGGATTTCCAAGGTGAGATTTTATTGACCTCAAGGAAACGCTGACCTTTCGATAAGCACCTTGGACGAAGGTGAACGATGTCGGCGTCAGGATGGCAGGGAGGATGGAAAAAAGGAGGATAATGTGAGGAATGGAGGAAGGAAGTAAAGGAGGAGAGAAAGGGAGCAGGAGGAGGAGGAGGAGGAGGAGGAGGGAGGAAGATGAGGTGGATTGGAGGTAGATGGAAGGAAGTAAAGGAGGAAGAAGAAGAAGAGGAGGAGGAGTAGGAAGGAAGAGGAGGAGGAGGAGATTGGAGGTAGATGGAAGGAAGTAAAGGAAGAGAGAAAGGGAGGAGGAGGAGGAGGAGGAGGAGGAGGAGGAGGAGGAGGAGGAGGAGGAGGAGGAGGAGGAGGAGGAGGAGGAAGAGGAGGAAGGACGATGAGGTGGAAGAGGAGGAGGAGACTGCAGGAAGACGGAGGGTAAGATAGAAGGAGAAAGAAGAGGAGAATGAGGAGGAGGATGAAGAAAGATGGGGAGGAAGAGGAGGAGGGGATTGAAGGAAGAAGAAGAGGTAGAGGAGGAGGAGGGAAGAGGAAGAAAAGGTGGAAGAGGAAGAGGAAAAAAGAAAGAAGGATAGAAAAGGTAGAGATTGAAAGAAAAAGAGGAAGGAAAGAAGGAGGAAGGAAGAGGAAGAAAAAAGGGAAGAACGCGATAGAAAAGGAGGAGATTGAAGGAAGAAGAGATAGAAGAGAAGGAGAAAGGCTGGAAAAGGAGAAGACGACGAAGATTTAGAAAAGAAGGAGGAAGGGAAGGTGGAAGAAGAAGAGGAAAAAAGAAAACGGCACGAAAGATGAAAGATGGAAGAGAAGGAGGAAGGAGGAGGAGGAAAAGGTAGAAGAGGAAGAAGGAGGGAACCTGGACACGCTTTTTTCTTTTTCTGTTTCTTTTTCTTCCTTCCTCTTCCTCCTCCTATTCCTCTTCTTCCTCCTCCTCCTCTTCTTCTACCTCCTCCTCCTCCTCTTCTTCTTCCTCCTCCTCTTCTTCGGCTTCTTCTTCCTCCTCTTCCTCCTCCTCTTCTTCGTCTTCTTCTTCCTCCTCCTACTCCTCTCCTTCTTCCTCCTCCTCCTCTTCTTCTACTTCCTCCTCCTCTTCTTCTACCTCCTCCTCCTCCTCTTCTTCTTCTTCTTCTTCCTCTTCTTCTTTTTTAAGATAGATTACTTGTCATTCCCTTCAATGAGAGCAGCGAAAGAGAGTTTAATCAATAAAAAGAAACATCAGTTCACTAAAAATGTTAGAAAATTGTTGGTTCACTTGACTCAACGAGAGCAAAGTGAGTTGTATGTTATTAATCCTTCATTTTCTTTTATCTTTTTATCTAATTTCGTCTTTTTGTCATTATTCCGTTACGTAAACTAATTCTTATGAGACAATCTTATTTCAAGAATGTCTAATTGCATCGTATAATTTTGATTCTAATGAGAGTCAACCGCATTTGTGAAAATTCTTAACTGACATAAAAAAGAAATATATATATATATCATATTTCAGATAGATATAGTGTTGATATCAAAGGTCATTGATCACAATAAGTCCGATAAAGATAATGGATTTTTTTTTTAAATCAAGAAACGGTTTATTGCATCGTGTGTTAATTTCATACCACAGCTAGCACCACAAATATTAAATTCTCTCACATATTTAACATGACTAAATCAAACGATATGAAAAATTAATTCGGATAACATGAAACTGATGTCTAGATCAATTTTGAAATAATTATTTTCTTTAATTGGACCTTACTTCTTAATCAAAACCAAACTACAATTACGACTTAAAGGACAGGTAAACAAGACCACCACAACCGCTTGTATAAATAGATGTTCTATTACTTAATAGGTAGTTTGGTTTCAGAAGGCGAGTTGGGTTCGGAGAATCTGCTGGGGGTAAGAGAGGAGAGGGGAGGGGAGAAAGAGGGGTGAGAGAGGGGAGGGAGAGGGGAGGGGAAGAGAAAGGGGAGAGGGAGGGGAAGGAGAGAAAGGAGAGGGTTGAGAGAGGGGAGAGAGAGGTAGGAGTGAGAGAGGTGAGGGGAGGGAAAGGAGAGGGTTGAGAGAGGGGGGAGGGAGGGGAGGGAGAGAAAAAGTGGGGAGTAAGAAGAGTGAGAGAGGGGAGGGAGAAGGAGGGGTGAGAGAGAGGAGGGAGAGGGGTGAGAGAGGAAAAGGAGGGGGAGTAAGTGAAGTGAGAGAGGGGTAAGAGAGGGGAGGGAAGGGGAGAGGGAGGGGTGAGATAGGGGAAGGAGAGGAGTGGGAGAAGGTGAAATAGGGAGAGGGAGAGGAGGGCGGGAAGGGTGAGATAGAGAGGAAGTTGAATGAGGAGAAATAAAGGAGAGATTGGAGATATATAGAAATACATAGGAAGAGAAGGAAAACAAAGAAGGGATATTAAAATGGAAGAGATAATAGACAGAAGAAGAGAGGAATGTAGGAGATAGGGGAAGCAGAAGACGAACGGAAAAAAATAAACGAATATAA
Source organism: Penaeus monodon (assembly GCF_015228065.2). Classification (NCBI taxonomy): domain Eukaryota; kingdom Metazoa; phylum Arthropoda; class Malacostraca; order Decapoda; family Penaeidae; genus Penaeus; species Penaeus monodon. The sequence goes on along the minus strand of NC_051428.1, from coordinate 23,637,838 downwards.
GAGAGAGAGAGAAGAGAAGAAGAAAAGAGGAGAGAAGAGAAGAAGAAAAGAGGAGAGAAGAGAAGAAAAGAGAAGAGAGGGAGGGAAGAAGGGAAGTAGAG
>NC_051428.1:23625237-23632737 GCF_015228065.2 Penaeus monodon | reverse complement strand
AGTAGTGAGACAATGAGATGGAAGAAGAGAGAGAGAGAGAGAAAAAAAAAAAGATTGATGAAAGAACGATTAATTTTGATAACGTCGTGCAAACAATAGCAGAACAAAAAGGCACATTGTTGTAAAAACTGGTAATGACGCAGTGGCAGCTTCGAGAAAATTAAGCGTCATAAAAAAAGAGGCGATGAAAGAGTTACACTGTCATTAAAGCAAAAAAAAAGATTAAAAAAGTAAAAAAATAAAAAATAAAAATAAACAAATAATAAATAAATAAATAAATAAGAAAAAAAAAATAAAGATAGAAATAAACACGCAGTCACTCGCGCGCAAAGCGATGCTCGTCTTTTTCCGAGAACCAACGAGATCGGAAAATCAGATTACTTAAGCGTTCACAAATGCAACAGGGAAATTCGGAACTCTGAATTATTTCATTTCTCTCTCTGTTTACACTTTCTTCTGCCTCCTTTTCTTTGTTATTCTTGAATTTCTGTTCCTTTTGGTTCGTTCTTTTGTCTCCTCTTCTATCTCGTTTTTTTTTTTTTCGTCTGCTCCTTTATTCTCTTTTTTCTCCTTCTTATCATGTTACTTATATAGTAAGAAATATTAATGATATCATTATTTTAATTATTTATCATTATTGTTCATAATAATAATAATATTGTTATTATTATTATCAAAATTATTATTGTTATTATTATTATTATCATTTTTACGATTATTGTTATCATTATTATCATTATTATTGTTATTATTATTATTATTATTATTGTCATTGATGTTATTATAAATTTTGTTACTGTAATCGTTATCATCACTCTTCTTCTTTTTCTTCTTATTACATCATTAGTATTATAATCATCATCATTGTTATCATAATTATCAAATTTATCCCTATCATTATTATCATTAGTACTACTGCTACTATCATCACCAACAATAGTAGTAATAGTATTAGTTACCGTTTTATGATTATTATCAATTTTATTATCATTATTGTTACAATGGTTATTATTATTGTTATTGTTGTTGCTGTTATCATTATTATGATTCAACAAATATTGAAGTAAACAACTTTAGCATGTCATACATTCGAAAATACAGTAACATCAGTTAGTTTCCAATATTCAAAAATAATACAATGACATTGGCAGAATTCTTACGCTGAAATGATATCCACAAGTACCTCACATCAGAAAAAAATACATTAAAATTGTTTCCTGCATTTGAAAAGGCAACAAATTCTATCAATAATAACATATAGTTTAGTTATAGTAGTTCATTAGGATTTGCACGATCGCGTGATGTAGAATGTTCATTTCCTTTTGAATACAATGTAAAAGTTATAACAACAAAGCTTAAACACACTTATGCAAACAGAACCTCCATTGTTTCCAATCCTTTAAGATATTGGGAAAAAAACATATGCAAGAAGTTCATATGATTCACAGTCGGATTCGATCCTACTTCCAGGCGTCTATAAACACTTAGCCTAACCTGATAAACGAAGAGTATAGGCGCTTAGAAAAGGATCGAATTGGAATGTGGATTCTATGAATACTTCGCAATTTCTTAATGTTTGTGATTTCTCTGCTGTTATTTATATGTGTATTTTCTAGTATGGACTATGTGAATCAGTAATCTAGTTATGGAGGTATTACCCCTAATATACACAATTTCACACCAACATTCCTCTATCATTCAAGTGTTATATGGTATATAACTATAAACATACATAAACGTTTCAACACTGTATATGGTTGAGTATTATATGCAGAACAATACACTACAAGGTTCAACGCGATAGAAAGTACATTGTCAAGCAAAAATATACAGTAAAATCACGAATCGATTCATAAGAATTCTGAATTAAGAATTCTGAATTAGTGTTGTTACCCTCATTACCTGCGCTGGTCTCGTGAGGGCTGTTCACTATCATTTTCATCTTATTATCATCATTATTACAAATATCCATCTATCGTTTATCGCTCTGTTGACGTTAACTGTTCATTTTATCACTATTTCCGTCATTCATGCGTTTGTGAAGAAATAATAGATAACTATGCATAACGTTTTTTTTTTTTTATTATTGCGGGGTCAGTGATACGTCTTTTCAACTCGATCATTATTTATGTTTCATTGAAGTTCCCGGTCGTTGTCGCCGTTTTATGCTTTATCTACTTCGTCTTTTTTATTTTTATTATTTTTAATATTATTATTATCATTATTATCATCATTATTATTTATTTATTTTTATGCATTAATTTATTTTTATTTATTAATCTATTATTATTATCATTTTCTTTTTTTCATCTGTTTTGATAAGTTCCTCCTCATCTTTCATGTTTTTTCTCTTCTCTTCCCATTTAAACTTTATCCTATCCTATCCTATCCTAGCCACGCCCCCTCTCCATTCTCAACCTTCCCTTTTCTCATTTCAGTCTCTTCCCCTTGTGTCTCTCCTCCTCCTCCTCTCCTTCTCGTTTCTCTTCTCCACCTTCATCCTTTCCTCCTTTGTATCTCCTTCTGTCTCTCTCGTTCCAGCTTCTCCCACCGTCCTTCTTTCACACTTCCATCCCTCTCCCCTCTTTTTCTTTCGTCTCCATTCTCCCTTCCTCTCTCTCTCTTCTTTCCTTCTTCTTTTCTTCCCTTCCTAGAAGTTGCAACTGTCGCCCGTAGGTTCTTGCTGTGGCTGGGCACCACGGCGGGCAAGGACTCGGTTCCGCCGAGTCAGCAGCAGCTGACACACGCGAGCAAAATCAAGCAGACAGTATGTCACACCAAGAATATCCATTGTATCAAATGGAATCAAAACCAAACTTTTAAACACCTTTCCCTCCCCCTCTATTCCTCTCCACCACTTTCTCCACATCATCCACGGTCCTATCCACCTACCCAGTTTCTCTCTCTCTCTCTCTCTTTCCTCCCCTCTACCCCCCCCCTCTCTGGTTCTCTCTCCTCCACATCACTCTCTCTTTCCTTCCCCTCCTCCTTCTCTCTCTCTTTCCTCCCATCCCTCCCTCCCTCCCTTTCACTTTCCTCCTCTCCCTCCTTCCTCCTCCCCCTCTCTCACTCTCTCTATCTCTCTCCCTCCCTCCTCTCGCTCTCTCTCTCCTTCCCTCCCTCCCTCACTTTCCTCCTCTCCCTCCTTCCTCCCCCCCCTCTCTATCTCTCTCCCTTCCTCCTCTCGCTCTCCCTCCCTCCCTCTCTTTCCTCCTCTCCCTCCTTCCCTCCCCCCTTCCCCCCTCTCCCACGTGGAGAGAAGCGTGGTCTCCTCACGGTCATCTCGGGGTAAGCACGGCCTCGGAAACAAGAAATACGAGAACGTTGGAGATAGAGAAAAGGTGGATAAAAGAGGAGCAGAGGGAGAGAAGAAATTAGACATAGGAGACAAGAGTATAGGAGGATATAGGTAAAAAAAAAATCGAAACAGAAGAAATATCAAGAGATAAAAAGAAAACAGAAACACACACATACATAAAGGAAATAAACAGCGGAAGAAGCAAGGGGAGGTGAAGATACAGAAATAAACAGTGACGTAAAAAGGAAATATAAACCAATAGGAAAGAGAACTGAGGGAAAGGTGAAATAGAAAAGAAAAAGACAGTGGGATTATTAAAAATAAAATAAAAAGGGAAGTGAAAAAAAAAACAAAAACGAAAACAGAAGAAAGGGAAAAAATATAAGATGGAAAATGGAAATGAAAAAAAAAAAAAAAACATATAGAACACGAAGCAGTAACAGACATCTTTTTTTTTTAAATAAAAATCATATACACTGTTAAGACAAGCAGAGACAGATGGATAGATGTAGTCACAGGAAAACAAATTCATACAAAAAATCTTGAGACTGATTTTCTTCGAAAAGATTTATAAATCATGATTCCAAGATATATAACACGAGTAAGCAAAGAAAACACTATATAATAAGATATATATATATATAAATATATATATATATATATATATATATATATATATATATATATATATATATATATATATACATATATATACACACACACACACAGTGCATACACTTATACACACGCACACACATACACACACACACATACACACAAACACGCTGATATATGTATATGAACACAATCACAGTGACATGCACACAAAATAAGTAGGAAACAGTCACTAATATTTATAAACAAAGAGAATTTGGTAAGATTATAAAGTGGTAGAAAGACAATGAGAATTGTATATATAGTTATATTTATATAAGTATAAACACGCACGCACGCGCACACACACACACACACACACACGCACGCACGCGCACACACACACACACACACACACACACACACACACACACACACACACACACACACACACACACACACACACACACACACACACACACACACACACACACACACATATATATATATATATATATATATATATATATATATATATATATATATAACCACATACTGGAGAAGAAAAGTGGAGAAAACGATGAAAACCATGCAGGATGAAGAAAAGAAAGAAAATAAAACCAAGAATAACAAACAGACAAATAAATAAACACACAAATAAACAAATATCCTAAAGAGAAATTCAACTCGGTAATGAAGACAAATGTGATGAGTCATTCGCCTTGGATGACTGCATTTACGACAATATTTTTTTCATGATACACGTGCCTGCTTGTTTGTTTTTTATATTTTACAATTATTATTATTATAATATTATAATATTATTATATTATTATTATAATATTATAATACAATTATTATTTTACAATTATTATTTTTTTTTGTATTAGAGTTCATGGACTTTGTGTTGGATTCAGTAACGGAGAATTCTAGCGAAAAATTAACGACAGGAAAACACAAGAATTCCGGCCTTCTGAGTAAGGGAGAGGGAGAAAGGAGGGAGAGAGGGAGGAAGGGAAGGAGGGAGAGGGGAGGGGGGAGGAAAGAAAAAAGGGGAAAAGGGAGGGAGGAATGGAGAGAGTGAGTGAGTGAGCGAGCGAGGGGGTGGGGGGGGGGAGGAAAAGAGGAGGAGGGAAGGAAGGAAGGAAGGAAGGAAGGAAGGAGAGAGAGAGAGAGAGAGAGAGAGAGAGAGAGAGAGAGAGAGAGAGAGAGAGAGAGAGAGAGAGAGAGAGAGAGAGAGAGAGAGAGAGAGAGAGAGAGAGAGAGAGAGAGAGAGAGAGGAAGGAAGGAGATAGAGTGAGTATGGGAGGAATGGAGAGAGCGAGAGAGCAAGCGAGTGAGATAAGAGAGAGAAATTGAGAAATTATAACTTTTCGAGCACTTTTTCGTTGAACTGTCGCCAAAGATTTGAAAGAGCTGTCTTTTTTTTCTTATTTTATTTGCACACACACACATATATACATATAAATATAAATACACACACACAATAATATATAAATATATGTTACATATAAATTTTTATATTTAGCCACACGCACACACGCACGCACGCACGCACGCACACACACACACACACACATATGATTGTACCTGTATAAAGACTAGATATTAGTGGTAACTATTTATTGTTTTTTGCTTGGATAAACACACAATATTTTCCATTAAAGGCAATTTATTCCTCATGAATAACTTTACAACCTACATTTACCTTTTTGAGAACATCTTTTAGATGGCAAAACAGTAAAGAAATCGTGAGGCGGAGCCATGAATCACACAGTTGATAAATAACACCAGACTACACACGTACGTCCGACGCGAGATCAATGAACTTTGTAACGGAGGGAGAGTACGGACACAAAACCGACCGTATATACTAGCTTTGCGGTATCGAAACGGCCTTCCAAGTATGGTAAGTGGTCGTTGCGCCGTAAGGAAAAAAGTACAGGGTCGTTGGTCGTTCAAACGGTTTGTTATGTGGTCCGTGTGTAAATTTTTCTCTACACCAGTTTGCAAGCGAATGAGGCGGGATCTGGGAGTCAAGGTCCGTAGTACTTATATAACTATACCTCGGTCGTATTTGGCAGGTGTCCGTTGACTACGCGACTTTTCTGAGGATAATTTAGTGAGAAAATAAAGGTTGTTGCATTGTTTATGAAGAACAACTGCTTGTTTTTACCGTATCCGCTCAAGGTGATATTTACCATGGGAAATAGTACTCTTTGGGCCAAAGTTGTATGTAAACAAACTGACGATGGCGGACGAGCCTAATATCAATTTCGTCTACTTTGTCACTAATAGGAATTTCTATTTCAGCATAAAATACTTTCATAAAATGCGTTAGTGCTTCAGTAATCGATAGCTTTTCTTATTTATCTATCATTATATTTAATAATTCAACAAATTTACGATGGCGGACGAGCATAATTTCATTTTCGTTTACTTTGCCACTAATAGGAATTTCTACTTCAGCATCAAATACTTTAATAAAATGCGTTAGTGCTTCAATAATCGAGAGCTTTTTTTTTTTTTTTATTTATTTATCTATCATTATACATTTTAATAATTCAACATTCAAGTCCTAATGCAAACGTTCTCCTGATGCGGCGTCCATATTGGAGGGTTGGTTATATGGCCATTAGTCAACGCTGACGCTGTTCGGTTGGGCAAGTAGAGGAGGTCGTGTTGTGGAGCCTGGTCGTAGTGGTCGTGGGGGGAGAAGCAGTGACACAGCTAAGGGTTGTATAATGGGTCTTGGTCATAATGGGCGTGGCTTGCCGTTCGGACGCAAAACAGGTTGACTTTTATTACAGTCTTGGCAACGCGAATTCACCTCCGCCCGAGTCTAAACAAGACTGAAGGAACATTGTTACTATATGTATTTCTCCCCCTTTAAAAACAATTGTTTGTGTTTATTATATCGGTAATTTAGATTTGTATTATGATTTTATAATTTTTTCAGTGATATATATTTTTTAATGATTTTACAAATCACTATATCATAGTTTGTGTTGTACTTGTTGTTATTGAAAATATGTTTTAGAATTGTAGATATATGTATTTATATTATGTATATGTATATATATATATATATATATATATATATATATATATATATATATATATATATATCACTTAGATGTCGTGAGGAATATTTATTGATCACTTTGCATTATTTTGAAAACAGGTTTTAGTAGATAATGGAATGTGAACAATGATTCACCAGAATTATAATGGTCAAGTGGTTAAAAAAATCTTATCTGTACATATTTTGTTAAATTTGTGAACATTTTGAGTCCGAAGTGAGGAAAATTAACAAGTTGATGATAGAGAATGTTAGCATTTTGCTGTAATTAGATAAGCAGATGTTTGTAGATAGTAACATAACCTTGAATCTGTGTGGTCATTGTAAATATGTTCGGAATATGTGCAAATGATTGTGGTAATTGATTAGAAAAATTATGATATATGGTCGATTTTTTTTCCTTTTCATTCCATGTTATGCTTTTCTCCTTTCCCCCTCTTTTGTCTTCTTCATATTTCTTTTTTTTTATTCATATTTTCTTCTTTCTCACTTTCTGTCGTTCCTCCTGGTCCTCCTACACCACGCT
>NC_051428.1:23607737-23620237 GCF_015228065.2 Penaeus monodon | reverse complement strand
TGCAGAACTCCCAGGTATACTCTTGCAGAACTCCCTGGTATACTCTTGCAGAACTCCCTGGTATACTCTTGCAGAATTCCCTGGTATACTCTCGCAGAATTCCCTGGTATACTCTTGAAGAACTCCCAGGTATACTCTTAAAGAACTCCCAGGTATACCCTTGCAGAACTCCCTGATATCCTCTTGCAGAACTGCCTGGTATACTCTTGCAGAACTCCCAGGTATACTCTTGCAGAACTCCCTGGTATACTCTTGCAGAACTCCAAGGTATACTCTTGCAGAACTGCCTGGTATACTCTTAAAGATCTCCCAAGTATACTCTTGCAGAACTCCCAGTTATACTCTTAAAGATCTCCCAGTTATACTCTTGCAGAACTCCCAGGTATACTCTTGCAGAATTCCCTGGTATACCCTTTGCAGAACTCCCAGTTATACTCTTGCAGAACTGCCTGGTATACTCTTGCAGAACTCCCTGGTATACTCTTGCAGAACTCCCAGGTATACTCTTGCAGAATTCCCTGGTATACCCTTTGCAGAACTCCCAGTTATACTCTTGCAGAACTGCCTGGTATACTCTTGCAGAACTCCCTGGTATACTTTTGACGAACTCCCAAGTATACTCTTGCAGAACTCCCAGGTACACCATTGCAGAACTGCCTGGTATACCATTGCAGAACTGCCTGGTATACTCTTGCAGAACTCCCAGGTATACTCTTGCAGAACTCCCAGGTATACCCTTTGCAGAACTCCCAGGTATACTCTTGCAGAACTCCCAGGTATACCATTGCAGAACTGCCTGGTATACTCTTGCAGAACTCCCAGGTATACTCTTGCAGAACTCCCAGGTATACCCTTTGCGGAACTTCCAGGTATACTCTTGCAGAACTCCCTGATATACCCTTGAAGAACTCCCAGGTATACCCTTTGCAGAACTCCCAGGTATACTCTTGCAGAACTCCCTGATATACTCTTGAAGAACTCCCAGGTATACTCTTGCAGAACTCCCTGGCGTGTGTCTGCTCTAACCTCGTCTCGTCAAAGGTTACGAGGGAGAACTTGAACACAACAGTGTCTAAATGTTTCGTCTGTGTATTAAATCCTTTTTTTGCGTTCAATTAAGGGGTAGATGTATTGTAGGTTCTTCCATTTTTCTATTTTTTTTTTTAATAGTTCGTCTACTTTTTTTTATATTTGTATTTTTGTTTTCGTTGTTTTTTTTCTCCACTTGGTTTCTAATTCTTTTTGGATGCTCGTTCGTTCATTTATCCATTTATTTATTTTTAATGTCGATTTCATTTATTTATTTATTTATTTTTTGTATGAATGGGTGTTTTTTTATTATTATTGTTTCTCTGTTATTTTATTGTTAGGTTTCTCTCTCGTTTATTGATTTTTTCCCATTTATCAGATTTTTTCATTCTTTTATTGGTCGGTTTCTCATTCTCCCTATTATTGAATTTCTTTAATTTATTTCCTTCATCGTCATTTCCTCATTCTTTTATTATTTGGGTTTTCGTTTTTTTTTTTATTATTACACTTTTTCTTCTCTTATTATATATTTTTTCGTATAACATTATCATTAGATTTCTCTTTACTTTATCATCATGCTCCTTTCATAGATTATTAATATTCTTTTATCATTTATCGTTCTTTTGTCTCTTGGATTTTCGTTCTCCTTTGAACTTTGAACTTTGTATATACAAGTACTGTCTCTATAGTTCTTTCGTTAATAATCATTTTTTTTTTTAACGGTAGGTTCATGTTTGAGCCGCCGTGGTCACAGCATGATACTTAATTGTAGTTTTCATGTTGTGATGCTCTTGGAGTGAGTACGTGGTACGGTCCCCAGTTCCTTTCCACGGAGAGTGCCGGTGTTACCTTTTAGGTAATCATTCTCTCTATTTATCCGGGCTTGGGCCCAGCACTGACTTGGGCTGGCTTGGCCACCCAGTGGCTAGGTAGGCAATCGAGGTGCAGTTACTTGCCCAAGGAACTTCATCGTATCTAGGTTCGATTTACCTAAGTTTAAATCATTCCTTACTACTTTGCTCATTCATAGAGTAGTGTTGATGTATTTCATACAAGCAGACGTTAAGGAAAATTTTCGCCTGGTAACTCCCATATTGTATTTTACTTAAGATTTATTGGTAATTCTAAGTCTCACGTTAAGAATTTAGTAATTCACCTTTCATACCGGACTATGAGTAAAGAATATATTCAATGTCGCAAGTTTTCTTCCTATTTCATTATATTGGATAGTTAACGTAATGGCTACCTAATTTTCATTTTTTAAAAATTCCCTACATACATACATGCGTACACACAATAAATGAAAGTTGTAGTTATATTCCTTTTTCATTAGTAATTCTAAATATTATCATAATTGTCAACGTCTTTCTGGATTGCGTTCTTTTTTATTCGTTGCGTATTGAGAATGAGTAAAATTTGCGTTCAATTTTATGCAAGGAATGAAGTTTGTATTCAGCGACACTAGTGACTTCTTATTCTATGAGGGATAATTTTATCTTTAATGATTAAATTATAAATGCACTGTATCTATTTAGTGTTATATCCCAGTTGCTCTGTGTGAGTTCTTCAAGCGCGAAACACTCGAAGCAGCGCAGGAGTCCATGGGCGTACGCCCAAGGGCAAGGCAGAATTCCATCTCCCTGGAGACATTACATTAGAGGCCACTGAAGCATGTAGCATGGCTCGGCTGAATGGCAATCAGGTCTTGCGTCGCTCTTTGGTGCGTAGAGCTCGGACACTGCTGAGAAGGGACAAGGAACAGTTCATCATGAATGACCTTCGCCCTGCCTACCAGGCCCTGAGAAAGCTTAACTCTAAACCCTCCTCGCAGATGACTGCAGTCCGCTCAGTGGATGGACAGATCATCTAAGATCATGCTGGGGTTCGTGAACGTTGGGCTGAGTATTTTGAGCAGTTGTACCAGGTAGACCCTCCAACAGTTAGCTTGGATGCAAGCGGTATCACAATACCTGTGCCGGACCCCCCATCAGCGAGGAACCTTCTACCCTAATGGAGGTTAGGATGGCGATTTCCAAGCTGAAGTGTGGGAAAGCTGCAGGTATATGTTTTATCCCAACTGAACTTCTAAAGGCTGGGGGTGAACCTATGGCTTGGGGCTTGCATGCAGTCTTGACTATCATCTGACAGTCTGGTACCATCTGTTGAGGGTCGTGGTCATCCCTCTCTGGAAGGGGAAAGGGGATCGTCGGGACTGTAACAACTACCATGGCATTACAATGTTCACCTGCTGGGCACAGTCTTCTGAAACAGATCCGCGACCACCTACTGAGGCACCAGAGACCGGAGCAGTCTGGATTCACTCCCGGCAAGTCCACAATAGACCGTATTTTAGCGCATCAAGTAATTGTGGAACGCCGTCGTCAGTTTGGTCGTGGGTTGCTTGCCGCCTACATCGACCTCAAAAAGGCGTTTGACACGGTGCATCGAGAATCACTATGGGAGATTCTGAGACTCGGGAATTCTGACACAGATCATTGGCCTAATAGCAAGTCTATATACCATCACTGAAAGTGCTGTAAAGTGTGGTGGAGGTCTGTCAAACTTCTCTGTTAATTCAGGGGTGAGGTAAGGCTATGTCCTTGCACCAACGCTTTTCAACACCTGCATGGACTGGATAATGGGCAGAGCTACTAGCCAAAGTCAGTGTGGAGTAACACTGGGCAATATCAAGGTCTCAGACCTTGACTTTGCCAATCATATTGTTATCCTATTTGAGTCCCCTGGGGTCATTGGTGGCGGCTCTTAATACACATAGCAATGAGTCGAAGCCTTTAGGCCTAGAGGTCTCCTGAACCAAGACCAAGATTCAGGACTTTGGGGGCCTGTTAGGGGAACCCGTTCAGTCGATCCATGCTTGTGGTGAGGACGTTAAAGTCACAGAGAGCTTTGCATACCTTGGTAGCGTAGTCCATATCTCTAGGCTGTCAGACCAAGAAGTTAGCAGGCGGGTTGGTCTGGCAACAGGAGCCATGAACTCGATCAACAAGAGCATTTGGAGATGTCGTTACCTTTGCAGAAGGACCAAGCTACGTGTCTTCTAGACCTTGATACTGCCAATTTTGCTTAATGGAAGCGAAACCTGGACGCTATCTAGTGCCGTGAGTCTTGTCTTGATGCCTTTTGTAACAAGTCCCTTCGCCGGATCATGGGGTACAGTTGACAGGACCATGTGTCCAACCAACGGTTACATCGTGAGACTGGCATGGGACTTGTTACTTGCATAATCTGGGATCGCCAACTCTATATGGGCACCTAGCTCGCTTCCCTGTGGATGACCCTGCCCATCAGGTTGTCTCTTTGCGAGACAATCCTGGGTGGAGGAGGCCCGTGGGACAATCTAGGAGGGGCCATGGCTTGGGCAAAAAACCCCCCGAGGGCCCGTCGCGAGAAAATTTGAGTGGGCCCAGGGCCCGCCTTGGGGAAACCCCCATGGGGACCCTCGTGGGTGGGGAACGGGAAAGGGGGGGTTTTTGGGCCCTGCGCCCCCGTCGGTGTTTTGCCCCCCTTTATGAAAGTTGTAATGATGATCCATTTTCAATGATTATAAATTTTGTGTCTTATATAATGAGAAATGGGCTTTGCCTGAGCATTTTTTTAATTGGCAGAAACTAGCAAATGTTAATACTATTATATTCTGATTTTATTGCCATATTAAGAAAAAAAATGAATTATATAAAAAAAAACATATCACAATGTAAAATTTTCATATTTTTTGGGAAACATTTAAAGTGAAAAAAAAAAGAAAAAAAAAAATTTTATAAATAGAAGAAATGAAGAAAAAGAGAAAGAAAAAGAGAGAGAGGAGAGAGAGACGACAGACAGACAGGGGAAAGGGGGGGAGGAGGGAAAAAAGGAAAAGGGGAGAGGAGAGAGAGAGAGAAAAGGAAAGAGAGGAGACGACAGACAGCAGACCGACAGACAGACAGACAACAGAGAAAATAGATAGATAAAATAATAGAGAGAGAGAGAGAAGGGGGAGAAGGGGATAAAAGACAGGGGCGACAGACGACAGACAGACAGACAGACAGACGAAGGGAGAGAGAGGAGAGAGAGAGAGAAGGGGAGCGAGAAACGAGAGCGGAGCGAAGCGAGGAAAAAGAGGAGAGAGAGAGAGAGAGAGAGGAGGAGAGGAAGGGAAAAGGGAAAGGGGAGACAGAGGGAGAGGGAGAGGGAGAAGAGAGAGAAAGGGGGGAGAGAAGGAGAGAGAGGAGAGCAGAGAAGAGAGATAAGAGAGAGAAGAGAGAGAGAGAGAGAGAGAAAAGAGAGGGAAAAGGGGGAGGGGAAAAGGGGGAGAAAAGGGCAGAGGGAGAGGGGGGAAGAGAGGAAGAGAAGAGGAGAGAGGGAGCGAGAGAGAGAGAATGAAGAGAAGAAGAGAGGGGAGAGAGAGAGAGAGGAAGAGAGAGAGAGAAAGAGAGAGAGAAAAGAGGAGAGGAGAGAGGGGGGAGGAAGGGGGGGAAAGGGAAACCAGATAGGGGAGAGGGAGGGGAGAGAAGAAAAAGGGGTAAGAGAGAGGGGAGAGCGGAGAGAAGAGAGAGAGAGAGAGGGGAGGGGAAGAAGAAAGAAGGAAGAGAGAGAGGAGAGAGAGAGAGGAGAGGGGGGAAGGGAGGAAAGGGAAGAGACAGAGGCAGAGGGAGGGGAGAAGGGGAGAGGAGATAGGAGAAAAGAGAGAAGGAGGAGAAAGAAGGAGAGAGGGGAGAAGGGGAGAGAGGGGAGAGAGAGAAAAGAGAGAAAGGAGGAGAAAGAAGAGAAAAGAGAAGAGAGAGAGGAAAGTAGAAAAGAGAGGGGAGGAGAGAGAGGCCCCAAAAAAAAGGGGGAGCGGAAAAAGAGGGGAGAGAGAGAGGGGGTGGAAGGGAAAGGGGGAGACAGAGGCAAAGGGAGGGAGAAGAGAGAGAAAGGGGAAAAGGAGAGAGAGAGAGAGAAGCCCAGAAAAGAGAGAAAATAGAGAGAGAGAGAGAGAGAGAGGGGAAAAAGAGAGAGAAGAAGAGAGGAGAGAAAGAGAGAGAGAAGAGAGAGAGGAGAGGGGGGGGGGGAAGGGGGAGGGAAAGGGGAAAACCCAAAAAGAGGGGAGAGGGGAAGAGAGAGAAAGAGAGAAAAGGGGAGAGAGAAGAGCGAGAGAAGAGGAGAGGGGAGAGAGAGAAGAGAGAAAAAAGGGGAGAGAGAGAGAGTGGGGAGAAGAGAGAAGAGGAGAGAGAGAGAGGGGGGGGGGGGGGGGGGGGGGGGGGAGGGAGAGGGGGGGAGGGGGGGGGGGTGGGGGGGGGGGGGGGGGAAGAGGAAAGGGGGGGGGGGGAGGGGGGGGGGGGGGGAAGGAGGGGAGGGGGGGGAGGGGGAAGGGGGGGGAGAGGGGGGGGGGAAAAATTGGGTTCCAAGGGGTAAAAAAAACAAAAGGGGGAAAAAAGGGGGGGGAAATGGGGGAAAGGGGGGGAAAAGGGGGGGGGAGGGGGGGGGGAGGGGGGGGGAAGGGGGGGGGGGAGGTGGGGGGGAGGGGGGGGGGGGGGGGGGCCCCCCAGGGGGGGGGGGGGTTTTTTGGTTAATTTTTGGAGGGGGGAAAAATTTGGGGGGGGGGGGGGGGGGGGGATTTTTTTTTGGGGGGGGGGGGGGGGGGGGGGGGGGGGGTTTGGGGGGGGGGGGGGTTTTCCCCCATTTCCCTTTTGGGGGGTTTTTTCCTTCCCCCTTTCCCCCCTTTCCCTTCCGGAAAAAAATTCTTTTTCCCCCCCTTCCCCCCCTCCTTCGGGATTCTTCCCCCCCCTTCCCCCCCCCCCCCCCCCCCCCCCCCCCCCCCCCCCTTTTTTATTTTCCCCCCCCCCCCCCTTCCCTTTTGGGTCCCCCCCCCCCTTTCCCCCCCCCCCTTCTGGAAAATTTTCTCCCCCCCCCTTCCCTCCCCCCCCCCCCTTTTTGGGTTTTTCTCCCCCCCTTCCCCCCCCCCTTTTTCCCCTTTCCCCCCTTTCCCCCCCCCTTCCCCTTCCCCCCCCCCCCTCCTTCTGGATTTTTCCCCCCCCCCTTCCCCCCCCCCCTTCCCGGATTCCTCCCCCCCCTTCCCCCCCTCCTTCGGAATTTTCTCTCCCCCCCCTTTTCCCCCCCCCCTTCTTTTTTCTCTCCCCCCCCTTCCCCCCCTCCTTCTGGATTCTCTCCCCCCCCTTCCCCCCCTCCTTCTGGATTTCTCCCCCCCCTTCCCCCCCTCCCTTTTGGAAATTTTCCCCCCCCCCCCCTTCCCCCCCTCCCCTTTTGGTTTTTCCCCTCCCCCCCCTTTTTCCCCCCTCCCCTTTTGGATTCCCCTCCCCCCCCCCTTTCCCCCCCTCCTTCTTGGGTTCTTTTTCCCCCCCCCCCCCTTCCCCCCCCCCTTCTGGATTCTCTCCCCCCCCCCCCCCCCTTCCCCCCCCTTTCCCTTTTGGATTCCTTTTCTCCCCCCCCCCCCTTCCCCCCCTCCTTCTGGATTTTTCCCCCCTTCTCCCCCCCCTTCCCCCCCTTTCCCTTTTGGATTTTTCTCCCCCCCCCTCCCCCCCCCCTTCTGGTTCTCCCCCCCCCTTCCCCCCCTCCTTTTTGGTTTTCCCCCTTCCCCCCCCCTTCCCCCCCCCCTTCTGGATTCCTCCCCCCCCCTTTCCCCCCCTCCTTCTGGTTTTCTTCCCCTCCCCCCCTTCCCCCCCCTCCTTCTGGATTTCTTCCCCCCTTCCCCCCCTCCTTCTGGATTCTCTCCCCCCCTTCCCCCCTCCTTTTGGAAATTCCCCTCCCCCCCTTCCCCCCCTCCTTCATTTTCCCCCCCCCCCCCCCCCCCTGTTTTCCCTCCCCCCCTTTCCCTCCTTCCCGGGTTCTCTCCCCCCCCTTCCCCCCCTCCTTTTTTGGATTTCTCCCCCCCCCCTTCCCCCCCCCTCCCCTTTTGGATTTTCCCCTTCCTTTTTCCCCCCCTTCCCCCCCTCCTTCTGGATTCTCTCCCCCCCCTTCCCCCCCTCCTTCTGGATTCTCTCTCCCCCCCCTTCCCCCCTCCCCCCCCCCTTCGGGGTTTTTCCCCCCCCCCCTTCCCCCCCCCTTTCCCTTTTGGAATTTTCCCCTCCCCCCCTTTTCCCCCCCCTCCTTTCCCGGAAATTTTCCTCCCCCCCTTCCCCCCCCCCCTTCTGGATTCTCTCCCCCCCTTCCCCCCCTCCTTCTGGATTTTCTCCCCCCCCTTCCCCCCCTCCTTCTGGATTCTCTCCCCCCCTTCCCCCTGATTCTCCTTCTTTTCTCTCTTTCCTGATCTCCTTCCTTCTCCTTTCTCTTCTCCTCTCTCCTCCCCTTTCCTTTATTCTCTCTCTCTCTTTCTCTCTGATCTCTCTCTTCCTCGCTCTTCTCCTCTCTCCTCTCTCCTCTCCTCCTCTCTTGATTCTTCTCTTTCCCCCTCTCTTCCTCCCTCTCTTTTCTCTCCCTCTCCTCTCTCTCTCTATCTTCCTCTCCTATCTCCTCTCCGCTCCTCTCTCTCTCTCTCTCTCCTCTTCTCTCTGTTCCCCTCCTCCTCCTCTCTTTCTCTTCTCTTTCTCCTCTCCTTCCTCCTCCTGATCTCTCTCTCCTCTCCCTCCCCTCCTCTCTTCTCTCTCCTCCCTCTCCTTCCTCCTTCTCTATTCTCTCCTCTCCCCTCTCTCTCTCTCTCTCTCCTCTCTCTCTCCTCTCTCCTCTCTCTCTCCTCCTCTCTTCTCTCTCTCTGCTTCTTCTCTCCTCTCTTATCTCTCCCCTCCTCTCTCTTCACTTCTTCCTTCTCTCCTCTCCTTCTCTCCTCTTCTCTCCCTCCTCTCCTCTCCTTCCCCCCGACCCTCCTTCTGGATTCTCTCCCCCTCCTCCCCCCCCTCTCCTCTGGTTCTCTCACCCCTCCCCCCCCTTAGTTCCTCCCCTCACTTCTGGATTCCTCCTCTCTCCTCTCCTCCCCTCCTCCCCCCCCCTTCTCCCCTCCTTCTGGATCCTCTCACCTCCCGACCTTCCCCCCCTTCCCCCCCCCCCCTCCTGTTCTGGATTCTCTCCCCCTCCTTCCCCCCCCTCCTTCTGGATTCTCTCCCCCTCCTTCCCCCCCTCCTTCTGGATTCTCTCCCCCTCCTTCCCCCCCTCCTTCTGGATTCTCATCTCCACCCCCCCCCCCTATTCCCCCCCTCCTTCTGGATTCCTCTACCCATCCCCCACAACCCCTTCCCAGGTCCTCCCCCCCTCCTTCTGGATTCTCTCTCCCCCCCCCCTTCCCCCCCTCCTTCTGGATTCTCCTCCCCCTACCCTACTCTGTTGCTTGTTATTGCTTCTCTCTCTTGTTCTGTTTCTTTTCTTTTCTGTTCCCTCTTCATTTTTTTGACTGTTTATTTGTTTTTCTCTTTTTGCGTTTTCGCTAATTCCTTCGTTTTTTTTTCTCTCCCTTATTCTCTCTCTGCTTCTCTCCCAGGTCATTCGCTCCATCTTCTGTCTTATCTCTCTCCTTTTTCCTCTGTTTCTCCTTTATTCCCCTCTTCTACTCTTTATTCTCCTTTCTTCAAACCTTCTCTTTCGTAAATGAACAAACAAACAACTTTTATCGTCTCCTTTTTCTACTATTTCGTTTACTGAGTCTGTGTTTCATATATCTTTAGCGTCTCTCTCTCTTCTCTCATCTCTTCCTCTATTTCTCCGTTCGTTTTATCCTTATCTTATCTTCATTTCTTTTTTCTTTCTCTGTCGCTTCCTTTCGTTGATTATTTCTTCCTACCTCTTCCTTCCTCTCTTTCACCTTATTTTCTCTTCCTCTTCCTTTTTCTTCCTCTCCTTCTTATCCCCTTTTCTCAACGTTGATCCATTCTCTCATCTCTCCTTCCTTCTCATTTTTATTTTCTCTCTTCTCTCTCTTCCTTCCTCTCTTTCTTGTTCCCTCCTCATTATTCCCCTTTTTTATGTATCTCCTTCCTTCTCCCTTCATCTTCTCTCTTCTTCTTTCTCTCTCCATCTTTCTGTCTTCCTTGCCCCTCTCTACCTCCACCCCCCTCCTTGGCCTCCCTCCCTACCCCCCTTTGTTATCAACGCACTATCTTTCCCCTCCCCCCTCCCCCTTCCCCCAACCACATACCCACTCACTACCCTCTCCCCCCTCCCCCCTCTTCTCCCCCCTCCCCCCTCCCCCAATCACATACCCTCTCGCTACCCTCCCCCTCCCCCTTCCACCCCCCCCCCAATTTATTTTGCTTTGTTCATATTTAGCTTTTTAAGAAACTAATATTATTTCAGTTTATTTGCTTATTAATTAATTTATATATATTCATTTATTTAATTTCATTTTCTTTCGTTTTATTATTATTAATATTATCATTATCATTATCATTATCACTATTATTATCATCATCATCATCATCATCATCATCATATCATTATCATTATTTATCTATTTATTTATTCATTTATTCATTTTATTATTATTTTTTTTTCTATTTATTTATTTATTTATTCATCTGTCTGTTTATTCACTTATTCGTATTCTGTTTGTTTATAAAGCAAAAAAATCCAGGTTTCTTCGATTACGAAAACAAAGAACCATAGCTATTTTTTTCGTTTTTTTTTCTATATTTCTTTAATTTATTATTATTTTTTCTATATTCCTCTTATTTTTTTCTATATTCTTTTTATTTTTTTCTATATTATTTTTATCATTCTTTTTCTATAATTTTATTTTTTTCTATAATTTCTTTTATTTCACTTCTTTTTCTATATTCTCCTTTTTTTTTTTTTTTTTTTTTTTTTTTTTTTTTTTTTTACAATATCTTTTTTATTTTGCAGCAAGCCGTTTATTTACGTTTCTCCTTATGCCTATTTATTTGTTTAAAAGTGGATAATGAACTAAGAAATGTGATAAACAGATGTGAAAAGAAAAATAGATAGATAGATAGATAGATTGACTGACTGATAGATAAATAGATAGATAGATATATTAGATAGGTTGACTTATATATATATATATATATATATATATATATATATATATATATATATATATATATATTGACTGATAGATAGATAGATAGAAAGATTGATAGATAGATAGATAGATAGATAGATAGAGAGATAGAGAGATAGATAGATAGATAGATAGATTGACTGATAGATAGATAAAGAAACAGATTGATAAAAAAAAAAAGATGGAAAAGTGAAAGGAAATACTAAATAAAAAAGGAAAATAAAGACAGGGTAAACGGCGAGGGAGACGAAATCCCGCAAAAAAAAGGAAATACCCTTTCTTCACCTTTCGTGGAACTGGAACCGCCAAGACAGAGACTCCGTATAAACATCTCAGCCCTTTTCCTTATCTCTCCTTCTATCTTTACCCTTTTCTCTTACCTCTGTCTTTTACCCCCAGTTAATCTCTACCCCTCTTTCGTGTAAAATCTTGTATGTCTTCCCTTCCTCCGTTGTAAATCTCTCCATGCTTATCGGCTTCAATCAAGTCTCTCTCTCTCAAGTGTACCTTTTGACCCACCTTGTTTTGGTCCCGGACTGGTGACGTCATAGATCTCGTTCGACGGTGAAGTTACCAAGATACGATGACGTCACAATGGCTTGCGGGTTTGGGGTTTCCAAGTTTTGTTTTTTTTTTCTTTTTTTTTTCTCTCGAGTTGTCATCGGGGAAATATGTTTTTTTTTTATTCGTGTTGGTTTGATTTCTTTTTTTCGGATTTACTGTTTTCACTGGTAAGAATTATAAAAAAAAAATACAGTGTTAGAAATAATGGTAATTATAATAAAGACGGTGATTATAGTAAGCATGATCTCAGTGCTATTGACGATAAAGAATTATGATGCTTAAGAGCATATATGTATAGAGATAACGAAAATGATAACGATAATAATCACAACAATGATGATCACAAAAACAATAATAATGTGAAAACTTATTACAATATTAGTAATAGGCACACTCACGATAATAAAACGGAAATAATGATTATGAAGATAACAACAACAACAATGATACGACGCTACAATAATGATGATATGATACAACAATATAAAGGACAGTAATAGTAGTAGTACTACTACTACTAGTAGTAGTAGTAGCAGTAGCAGTAGTAGTTGCAATAGTATTAGTAATGCTGACAATAAAAAACAATTTACAACCACAATATCAACAATGATAATAATATTGTTTATAACAACAACAAAAATAATAGTAATACTAATTATGATAATGATGTTACTATTATTAGTACCACTACTTCTACTGCTATTACTGCTACTACTGCTATTATTACTAGCAATAATGATGATGGTAATGATAATAGTGATAATGATTCTGATGATGATGATGGTAATGACAAAACTTATAATCATATGATAATAATGATGATGATGATGGTGATTATGATGATGATGATAATAATAATAATAATAATAATGATAATAAAAATAATGATAATAATAATAACAATAACAATAATAACAATGATGATAACAAAAATAATAATAATAACAATAATAACAACATCAAC
>NC_051428.1:23582737-23585237 GCF_015228065.2 Penaeus monodon | reverse complement strand
AACGAGTCTGGAACCGGTAGTTGATTGGGGGACCAGACCTCCATCAGAAAAGGGGTTTCGAAATATTCAAATGAAACGTTTAATTCCTAACGCTATTTCCCTCCTCTCCAGTTTTGATTTGAAGTATAGCAAATTAATATTATGTATCCTTTCCTTGGTATCTCCCCGCTTCGAAGTGTCCAGGGAAAGTGAAAAAGGGGCACATGATATGAAGAAAGGGAACTGGCAACTTAGGATCGTAAGGGTTAACTGCCCGTCTCCCTGGATGGTGATGTATATAAACAGCAAACCTCGTCCTGTGGTTGTTATTCTACAGATCTGTCAGCAGAATCAGCTCAGACTATACAAAGAGGTAAGGGAAGGTAGTTACGTTTTGCTGGGATGAAGGAAACTGCATTGATGTTAGATTAATAGTGTTTAGGCATTGTTATAATGTGGGAAGCAGTTTAACAACTAGGAGAACAGTATGTCCAGTCTCATGACAATACCACTTTTTATTATATATATATATATATATATATATATATATATATATATATATATATATATTTTTTTTTTTTTATCAAATAATTTTATCAGTTATATATAGGTGTGGGCAAAGGCCATGGATGTCGGATGGAAACCCATTTATATATATTTTGCTTAGTAAGACTAAGAGTGAATATCTACTGAAACTTCAATGCCCATCTTTCACTGTAAAAAATCTACATTAATGTTGCCTCCGTTCCAACGTTTGATAAATGCATTTTGTTCTCATTTTCATGTACAGCTTTCATGAAAAAAGTGTAATATTGGTGCTCTAGGTCCTGTTCAATTATTATAATTATAATGATAGTAATAGTTATCACCATAATTCTATTTAAATACACTCTCGTAGATTTTTTTTTTACATCAGAGTATTCATTATTGTCAAATGTATTATTATCATCATTATTATAATTACAGAGGCAATGATTACCATAATTCATAAAGGTAATGACCATACTATTACTAATGGTAACACCTATAAAGTCTTAACTACAGGCTACAGCGTGCATTTTGATGGTGTTGAAAAAAGGCATTTGGAAGCCTGTCACTCGCCTTTCTGCTCCAAAGCATGGTATTATTTTTTGTGTCTGGCTTGAGGTTTATCG
The DNA here is from genome assembly GCF_015228065.2 of Penaeus monodon. Taxonomy (NCBI): domain Eukaryota; kingdom Metazoa; phylum Arthropoda; class Malacostraca; order Decapoda; family Penaeidae; genus Penaeus; species Penaeus monodon. Next base: position 23,584,104 of record NC_051428.1, on the reverse strand, counting down.
TACAGGTCAGTCGTCGTTTGATCTTTGTTGCGGAAGGACCATGCAGACTCACAAATGTATATTACTTGTACTGTTAAACTGGAGGTTGGTCATGTTTACCAACATTACATTTTATATAAGATATAAAAAATCTACCATACTTCACAAGATTTGTATGTCTCCAATGCTCTACCATATTCCAACCCTCAACTGCAGCAGCATACTTAATCACAGCACCAACACAACCACACTATTTCTCTTAGTATTTTGCCACACCGCCACTCAGCTATACACTCCAGTACCCAAATACATTCCATCACGTTACGATGCTTTCCTTCCAATCACATAACCCTGCTACGTTCCAGCATTCTGCCACTCTCCCTTACACTCAAACATTCTATCACACTCTACTATACTGCTGCACTCCACCTATATACCCACTCCAGCATTCTTCCACAATTCAACACTAAACTATACTTGACACTAACACACAGGACCACTCAACGACCTGCACTCTCACACCAGCTTTCTACACACTCCACCACACTTCAGACTACCACATACAGCCACCCAAGCGCCCTTCACTTGACCGCACTTTCACACCAGCTTTCTACACACTCTAACACACTTCGCACTACTGATGTACAAGGGTGTAGCAGTAGCGTGTGTCCAGACTACACGGGCCGCAGCATCACGTAATGCTCCAGAGCGTAAGCAACATCCCAATACGTAATTATATTAAAGCGAATCAAAGACGATATTCCCTACCGCTGCGTAATCATTCTCTTAATATATTCTGTATATTTCCTAAACATCCAGTGATATCTTCTCTAACGAAATCATTATTTTCCCGTCACCTAAATAGTTTTTATCATATTTCCTGGCCATTTTATTTCTTTCCAACCACCGTGTCACCGTACTAAACCGTCCCAATGATTTTGTTTCTATCAGCTCGATGGCTTAGTGTTCAAAGATGCCCTTGTACTGATCCAGCGTTCAGGAGTTCGAGCCCCTTTGGTGCCGCGAGTGATTAGAACCCAGGCTATTTGTAGCACATAGAGGAAGGTGATAATTATAGAATCTTGGTGGTCGATGCTATGGGGGTCATTCAGCGTGGGCTTGCTTATTTATACTTTATTGTTTATTTTCTTTTTCTCTTTCTGTTAGTGTTCCTAGTAATTTCGACTCCCTCCCCAGGACTCGAATTTTAACCTCTTTCGACCAAATTAGTCGATAATTCCCAATACCAGTAAAAAAGAGGAAATTCATTAGTTATATCTTCACATCTTGTTACTCTCTTTTCTCACAGCCATCCTGTTACTCTTCCTTGGACATCCTATTACTTTCCCTTGTACTTCCTAATCCCCCTTTTCCTGTCCAGCCTACTA
>NC_051428.1:23577737-23580237 GCF_015228065.2 Penaeus monodon | reverse complement strand
GAAAGGAGAGAAGGGATAGGAAGATAAGAGAGAGGGATGAGAAAAGGGGAGAAAGGATAAAGAGAAAAGAAAATGTGATAGTAATGGAAGGGATAGGAGGAGAAGAAAAAAATGGGAAAGATGAGAAAGGATAGAAAGAGAGGAAAGGGATAGGAGAAGATGAGGACGAGGGATGGGAAGAAGGGAGAAGAGAAGAGAAAGGACAAGAAAAGGAGAAAAGGATTAAGAAGGGAAGAGAAAAGAAGAAATAAGTGAAGAGGAGGAATTCAAAACGAATGGAGGGGATGGAAAGGGAAAAGAGAATAAGGGAAGAGAAAGAATTGGGAAAAGAAAGAAGAAATGAGGGAGAAAGAGAGAAGGAATGGGAAAGGAAGAAAGGAGATGTGAAAATAAAAATAATGAAAGGAAAAGAAGAGATAATAAAGAAAGACGGAAAAGGAAAAAGGAGAAGAAAATAAGATGAAAATATAATAACAGATAATAATAGACGAAAGAATATAAATGGAAACAGGACGCGAAGAAAGATAGGAGAAAGAATAAAAGAATATAAAAAAAGAAAAGAAAACGATAATTATCATCTAAATGGGAAGAAGAAGAGAGGGAATAGACGAGAATACAAGAGAATAGGGAAGTAGGAGAAGGAAGAAAGGAGGAAGGGAAGAGGATGTGAGGATGAAAGGAGGAAGAAGAAGGAATAACAAGAAAGTAGAGAAAAGAAAATTAAAGATAAGAGAGGAGAAAAGAAAGCGTGATAACATGGATAATAGATAAACGGATAATAGATAAACAAATAAAGAATTTAAAAAGTTCGTACATCAAATAAACTTCTTTTTTTTTTTTTTTTTTTTTTTTTTTTTTTTTTTTTTTTGTCTCCGATTGTCTCTTAATCTATTTTGTCATTTAATCTCAATCCCCATTTCCTCTTTATGTTCATGATTTTAACTGGAAGCTGAATCGACCACAAAACACACACACAAAAAAAACACACAAACATACACAAAAACCAGTCACAGTCCTTGATTAAAAAAAAAAAAAAATGTCTGATAATTTTTTTTTTTATTTTGTCGATTTATCAATATATTCTTTTTATTGATTGATTGATTGCACAGTTTTTTTTCCGCTAAATACAATGTTTCTTTCAGGTTTTGATATGCTAAAGGAAGTGCAATAGAAATTATATCAATACACTACCTGGCAACTGAGGCAACGGGAGGGAGACGAGTATAAGAAATAATAAACAATAAATAAAACAAATTGTTAAGTTAATAATGAAAAGAAAATAGTGATAATAATAAGTAAATTAATAGACAGTGATAATAATAATAATGATGATGATGATGATGGTGATGGTGATGGTGATAGTAGTAGTAATAATAATGATAATAATAATGATAATAATAATAACAATAGTAATAATAATAATAATAATAATAATAATAATGATAATAATAATAATAATAATAATAATAATAATAATAATGATAATAATAATAATAATAATAACAATAATAATAATGATAACAGTGATGATGATTATGATTATGATTATGATGATGATGATATCAGCAACAATAACAACAAAAAGATAATAATCAAAGTAATCATAATGATAAAAATAGTAATAATGATAAATAATAATAATAATAATAATGATAATAATAATAATAATAATAATAATAATAATAATAATAATAATAATAATGATAATAACAATAATAACAATAATAACAATAATAATAATAATAATAACAATAACAACAACAAAAACAATAATGATGATAACAATAATAAACAAACAATAATGGCGATAAAATCAATAAGTAATAATTATATTAATACTGGTACAAATGCAATTACAATTACTGCACTTCTACTAATGATGCTAGTATTTAGCCAAATAACAAGTGAATATTACAAAATCGAAGAACTTAAATAACAACATATATATTTTCAAAATTCTGGTCATTTTGATTCAAATTTACGACAGCAAAGTTAATATATACACTTTTAACTCTTAATTTATTTATTTCCGTTCTTATTAAATGTTATTTGTCTATTCATTATTATTATAATTATTTATGTTCTCACTGTACACATGTTTGTTTCTCTTCATAAACTGGTATTTAATGAAACTGATAAAAAATGTACGGATATTTTTTTCTAGGTATATAGTACAATTAAATTTCCTTAGTCACACAAAATCACGAAATAAATAGAAGATGATTAAGCTTGAATATCGAATGATTATAGGGGAAAATAAATGCAGCTTTAGCTTAACTTCAGCTGTACGAGGTGTAGTGGATCTGTTTTTTACATAGAGGTTATCCGTATGTGGTTATTGGTATAGATACAGTAATGTTCTGCCTAAACAAGAGTGGTGGAAATTATGAAAACAAAAATTGAAAAAACCAAACAAATTGAAAACATAAATGTTCTGCCTAAACAAAAATGTTGAAAATCATGGTGATTCGATTACATTGTAAACGAGTTGAATGGGTGA
>NC_051428.1:23562737-23565237 GCF_015228065.2 Penaeus monodon | reverse complement strand
ACACAAGCTAGTGGCAGATATTCCACTTGGGGATAGTGAATCCATTATATGCTATGCTAATGCCATATGGGTCACAGCATCATCACAAGAGAGTATGCAAATAATTCTCGACAAACTCACAAAAAGGGTTCATGAGTGTGGATTAGTCATCTCCGCTGAGAATACAATGGCTCTCAACCCATGTATTATACCCTTATCCACTTTTCACGTAGGTGACCAGGAACTTGACATGTGTCATAAGTATAAATATCTCGGGGTGAACGCAAAGGATGCAGAACAGATCCTTCCTCTAAAGAAAAAACTCTGGGAGAGATTGAAACCGTTGAAAGTTCTTGTCAGAAGAGAACATGGCATCAATGTTAAGCTCGCTAGACTGTATAACTTGGCCTTTATAAGGTCAGTCGTAGACTACCAGGAACTGCACTTGTTGCAGTGTAAGGAATCGGAAATAAATAGCTTGGAGGTAGTGTAAAATGAAACTATGAGGATTATGCTCGGCGCCCCGAGGATAGTGAACATCAGATCAGAACTAAACTTACCATCCATTTCTGATAGAATGATATTTATTTCCACATGGCATAAAATCACGCAAGCGGACGTGACAAATCACACACACGCGCGCCCTCTGGTACACAAAATCTCAATGAACATTACAAATCTCAATGTCCCAATCAATAAAATTCCAAAGGGTCGTTCCATTCCACCATGGAAAAATTCAACATTGATCGGGCACCTTACATGTCTACCACAAAAAAGTGTACACAGCTGCATTTTAAAACAAATTACGTCAGCAAAGGAACACACAGAATCTAGATGCATACGAGTATTACGCTGACAGATTCGTACAGTCTGGACATAGAGCTGGTGCTTAAGCTGTATACAAAAATGGCTTACCAGAACAGCAAGTTGATATGAGAATGCAAAATTGGGCCAGCACTACACAAACGGAGTTGGCAGGTATACTCCTTGCAACGGAATTCTTAATGTCTCGGGGCTCTGGAGTAGTTTTCTGTGACTCTCAAAGTACTCTACGGACGATATTTTTTCAAAGCAGGTGGCGATGAGGAAATTGTGTGTTGCATTAACCATAAAGCATTAAGCATTAAGCGTTCTGTTGCATAAGTTACGTTACGTGACTTATGCAACAGAACGCAATTTCAACATTCAATTTGTATGGATACCATCTCATGTTGGCATACGCAAGCACGACCACGTAGACAAATTGGCGAAGGAAGCCTGCAACAAAGATACTGTGAACATAGATCTTGGGATGCCTCTTGCTAGGGTTGCACATATATTGAAAAGTTCTCGTAAAGAAGAACTAGCAGATCTGACAAACACTCAAAGGCCTGAAAGTTGTACTATAAGGCACTACGATCAGTATAGATATAGCAACCCTTCCTATGGGTGGCACCGAAGTCAAACCAATGTGCCAGAATATGTTTAGGTTACAGAATGTACTGACAGCTGCACGGTGCAAGAAGTGCAGATGAATCTAGATGTAGGCTGTGTAACGAAGAAAACTAGCGAATGCTTGAGAACTATATCTCGGAATGTCATGTGATACAGCCATCGGACCACCTAACATGAGGTATAAAGAGCTTTGTGAATATTTAATTTCATCTGATACATTGGAAGATATGCTCGTACTATATCCTAAATTTACTATGTAAAACTGCCGTAAACAAAGAGCAGTGTTATGTAAACAGTGGCAAAAGCATATGAAAGTAATATTTTTTTTTGTATGATGTATGATTTATATTTCTATTTTACCATGTACAATTACAGTAGTCACAGAATACTGTACTATGTCAAATATATGTAAAACTGTAATCATGATTGCCCACGCCTGAGCAGATAGCCAGGGTGGTAAATAAACTTACTTAAATTAACTTAACTATCTCAACCCCTTGCCACTTGTTAGAATTTCCCGTTAACAGTTAACATTATAATTCACTTTTTCCTTCTTTTTTTTTGTTTTACTTGTAAAATAATATGAGGCAGAATAGTTGAAAATGCCAGCAAGTGGAATTCATAAAAAAGGAAAAAGATATAATGAATTAAACTATTAACTTTTCCTCCTCGGTATAATTTTGCCGAATATTTCCAATACTTTTGAATAATATGATGAAAGACGACCATAAGAAGAAGAAGAAGAAGAAGAAGAAAAAGAAAATGGTACACACGATATATTTAAATGACGTAAACGTTTTCGGAAGGACATTTTAAAAACGTTTCTTCCTCAACAATCGAACCTCATATGGGATTACCTGAACAACGAGAGAGAAGGTAATCGAGCTGTGAGATGAAGAACGACTGTCAAGCAACCAAAAGACATGAATGAGTCATAACTACCTGGATGGAAGGTGTTCACTATCTACTATCTCTCAGAGATAGATAGATAGATAGAAGAAGAAGAAGAAGAAGAAAAGAATATATATATGTATGTGTGTGAGAGAGAGGGTGAGAGAGAGAGAGAGAGAGAGAGAAAGAGAGAGAG
>NC_051428.1:23550237-23555237 GCF_015228065.2 Penaeus monodon | reverse complement strand
GTGGCGTAATATTACGTCCTTGTGTGTAAGGGCGGGTGGCGTAGTATAACGTTCAAAGGTCGGGCGGGTGGAATTTCGCCCGCTTGAGAGGGTCGCCTTGAGTCTCTTGTGTCCGTTGTTCAAAGGCTAATTAAGCTGCATAACTTTAAGCTGACTATTGGTACCTCTCCTGCGGATATTGTTCTTCCTTGTTACTTCATGTTTTGCCTGTCTGAGCTTTCATTTGTCTATCTACCTTGATTATCTGTCCTTTTATGTTGACTCATATTCTGCTTATCTGCTTCCTCGCGTTAACTCTCATTCCGTCTCATGCCACCTCATTCTCTGCTTACGCATGACACCTCATTCTCCACCTATCTGCTCACACATGACACATCCTCTGCCTATCTCCTGCCTCATAAACCTGATTCTCCACCTACCAGCTACCTCATGATACCTCATCCTCTCCCTGTCTTCTGCCTCATGACACCTCCTCCTTTGCTTACCTGCTGCCTCATGTCTACCTCATTCTCCATCTATCTACTCACACATGACACATCCTCTGCCTATCTTCTGCCTCATAAGACCCGATTCTCCACCTACCAGCTACCTCGTGACACGTGACCCACTACTCCTCTTCTGCCTCCACCTCTACCTGACCTGACCTCCCTTCGCATGCAGAGAAACTGACCTTGGGTTATGTGAACAATTCTCTTCTCAATCTAACATCTAGTGATTGTCGAAATGCCAAGGAGTCTTTTACTAAAAAAGAGAAAGAAGAAAAAAGTGAAAAAAAAAATGATCAAGAAAAAATAAATGGCCAAGCCGATGGAAAGATACTAGGAAAATTTGCTCGGTTTTAATGTCATGTAAGATTATAATCCCAGGGACTGAGGGCAAAAGAGGTCACTGAAGGCGTAATTCCCTTGGAGTTCTTTTGAACCTGTTTTAGTGGCATATATATATATTTTTTTCTTTCTCCACTCATGCCTATTAACACCACGACCGCCGTCATTATCGTAACATGATTATCATCAAACCCATTATTATTTATTGATATTTTTTTTTGTCTGACAAGCGTCTGGCGGTGGGGAATTCTAGGCTTGAGTCCCGCTTAGTATAAATCAAGAACATTTTTTTACGTCGTATTTTTTTTTCAAATCGGCTCCTAGAATGACTAGCGTTATCAAAAGAAACAAGGACAAGGTAGTTTTATGGGTACGTGTGTGTGTATGCGTATATATATATATATATATATATATATATATATATATATATATATATATATATATATATATATATATATATATATATATATATATATATATATATACGTATATATATGTATATATGTGTGTGTATATACATATACATACATACATATACACACACTCCTTGGCGCCATGTTGACACCATGTAGTTGGCTGGGCCTTTATACTGGGGTGGCTGACTCATGATCCTTCCCAGGGGAGTCGTTGGTCAGGTAATCAACCCTCCTTCATATCTACGAGAGATTCACCCAATACCGTATCTAGATTTGATTTATATATATATATATATATATATATATATATATATATATATATATATATATATATATGTATACATATATACATACATATATATATATATATATATATATATATATATATATATATATATATATATATATATATGTATGTATGTATACACGTATATATATGTGTGTGTTGGTGTATCTATCTATCTATCTATCTATCTATATATGTATAACACACACACACACAAACATCCATTCCCCCATACACACACATATACATAATGTATAGTTTCATATATATATATATATATATATATATATATATATATATATATATATATATATACACATAATATATATATATATCTATACCTCATGACACCTTATCCTCTCCCTGTCTTCTGCCTCATGACACCTCCTCCTTTGCTTACCTGCTGCCTCATGTCTACCTCATTCTCCACCTATCTGATCATACATGACACATCCTCCACCTATCAGTATATATATATATATATATATATATATATATATATATATATATATATATATATATATATATATATATATATATATATATATATATACGTGTATATATGTATATAGATGTATACATATATATCGTTAAGGAAAGTAGTTTTATAATAGATTTCCCTCAAGTAAATAAATTTTTGAGTTTGCCATTTCATGTGCATCGTAGTTAATAGTAATCAGAAATGCGCGTTAAATATGCACTGTTTATTTTTCAAGTATGTAATAATCATTACTGATAATGAAGATGATCTCAAAAATGCTTAGGAATTATATGTTATAATAATGCGAATGAACTGACGGATGTAAATAATTTTGACCCAGCGGACTCGAACTGGAAGTTGGTGGAGGTGAGACGCACGGTCGTGTGGCATATGTTTTTTGGCTATGATTTAGCTGAAAGTTTAGTGTTATTCCAGTACAACGTTTCCATCATGATTATTTGATGATTAATGGAAAATATGATAAATATTGAACTATAGATTCCTGTGAATTTTGATATCTTAAATGTGGCCACTTTTGTTTCTCTCACTGATGAACAATTGGTGTTTCACTTCAAGAATTAACCTTTAAAACTAATTCCAATTTATTTTGACATATCTGCTTTTGAAGCATCTACTTAGTGTCAGGTTGTGATTGCAAAAAGTCAGCCAATATTTCACTGTTAATTTTTGTAATACTTGTTGGCCGTTGGCATAGTGTATTCCTTTCTGATAATACATTTATAAGCCTGTCCTATTGTTTCATATATTTCTACACTCTTGCTGCATCCTTTGAGCTATTCAACTGTGATAAAAAAAATAACATTGTTGGATCGTGAAAAAGTGATATATAAAAGTTCTAGGAATGTTCGATTTAAATTGTTGAGATTTTTATATAGATTTTATTGAAGGATTCCACTTTACTTAATCTAAAAAAATATTAAGTGAGTGAATACTGAAATGAATAGATATAAGATTATCACAGAAATGAAAAATGACTAACAGTCTGAATTTGATGAATAACTTAAATGTAAATAATACCTAAGATGGATGTTAATAAATATTTTGATGGCTGAAATTAAAGTCTCGTCAAAACAAGTGAAACTTAAAATATTTGTTATAGAATGAGTTAATGATATGTAAAAAAGGATTGAGAACAAATCAGAAATTTTGAGACACTCAAAGAATAATAATTATCCTTCGAAAAGTTTTTTGTTGAAAGATAGGAGAACTAATAATAACTGTGAAAGAGAATGTTAAAGATTTAAAGAACTTAACCCGAGAAATTTACAATTAAAATTGCTCTTTCTGTCTTTTTTTCTATAAATACCCTAGTTAAATAAAGGCAACTCTCCATTAAGAGAGATCTAGTTGAGCAAGGTTAATTGTAACAATAAATATATATATATATATATATATATATATATATATATATATATATATATATATATCCATATACATACATACATATATACACATATATTCACATATATACATAAATATATATACATATACATACATTTATATGTACATACACATACATATTTATATGTATATATATGTGTGTGTGTGTATTTAAAGGAAAGCATTTCAGCTTTTCTTGGGGAGTGAAGGTTGGCGAGCGAAGTGAAGTGTGTACATGTTTCTGTGTTTGTGTTCATATATATATATATACATATATATATATATATATATATATATATATATATATATATATATATATATGTATATATATATATATATCATCATCATCAAGGGGCTAACGCCGACGGGGGCGCATGGTCGCATCCACCCTTCGCTTCCAACCACGAGGGCCCATCTAGGCGAGTCTCCAGGCAGGCCCTCGGCCCATCTCTAATTCCTCCCGACAGGTCTCGTTGAGCTGCCCAAGCCATGACTTCCTGGGTCGTCCCACAGGCCTCCTCCACCCAGGGATGTCTTGTAAGGAGACAACCTGATGGGCAGGGTCATCCACAGGGAAACGAGCTAGGTGCCCATATAGCCTGAGTTGGCGATCCCGGATTATGCAAGTAACAGGTCCCATGCATGTCTCACGGTGTAACCGTCGATTGGACATGTGGTCCTGCCAACTGTACCCTATGATCCGGCGAAGGGACTTGTTACAGAAGGCATCAAGACGAGACTCCAAGATACTGGATAGCGTCCAGGTTTCGCTTCCATAGAGCAAAACTGGCAGTATCAAGGCCTTGAAGACAAGTAGCTTGGTCCTTCTGCATAGGTACCGACATCTCCAAATGCTCTTGTTGATCGAGTTCATGGCTCCGTTGCCAGACCAGTCCGTCTACTGACTTCTTGGTCTGACAGCCCAGAGATATGGGCTACGCTACCAAGGTATGTAAATCTCTCTGTAACTTCAACGTCCTCACCGCATGCATGGATCGACTGAATGGGCTCCCTAACAGGCCCCCAAAATCTTGGATCTTGGTCTTGGTCCAGGAGACCATTAGGCCTAAAGGCTTCGCCTCATTGCTAAATGCATCAAGAGCCGCCACCAGTGACTCCAGGGACTCAGATAGGATAGCAACATCATCGGCAAAGTCAAGGTCACAGACCATGTGACATTCTTCAGTGGTCTCTAGTGCCTCCAGGGAGATGAAATTCTGCCTTGCCTTTGGGTGTACGCCAATGGACTCCTGGGCTGCTTCGAGTGTTACACGCTTGAAGAGCTCCCACAGGTTGTCAAGTTCTGTGAAATGGTCAGAGACTGCCATGGTGAACCTACGGGCACACTCCCCCTCCCTTAGTCTGTCCAAGTGAAACATCTTAGAGTGGCCACTGGAGGGATGGGGAGGTTTGAAGTGGACCCGCAGGTAGCCACAACCAGCCTATGATCAGTGCCACAGAACTCGGCACTCCGGTAAACTCTGCAGTTCTGGAGGATCCTCTATCGTGTGCTAACAAGATTGTAGTCGATCTCCTTGGCCAATGTACCCGTATCACTGTACCATGTCCAGCGATGCAGATTGGAGCGC
>NC_051428.1:23515237-23527737 GCF_015228065.2 Penaeus monodon | reverse complement strand
TACTTAGGATTCGTTTGCCTGGGGAAAGTGTGGACCTAAACCTTTAGTTCAGGGGCTTTCAGTTTAACATCTGAAGCCCCTGTGGATTTTGTGGTAACTGGTGCTATCACCGGTAGGCCTTTGGAACCTTGCCTTACGACTCTAAAAATCTTACTTTGGGACCCCTCACTCCTACTCCGCCCCTGGTGGAACAACACACCAGAGGCAGGTTCGGTTATTTGAGGACTGAGGCAGAGTTAGTGGTGCAAAAAGCATTGGAAGTCAAGGGATGATGGGGAGGTCTGACTAAAACCGGCAGTACAGTGCTTATTTTGCCTCTGGAAAACTTTTCCATGTTCCTAATTACCAATACTTCTTTTTCTAACTCGTACCTGTTATACTGCCTTGAAGAAGCTTTATGAGCTTCTTTGCAGTGATAACAGCATGCTGGGCCTGGGCAGTTGTCGTCTTAATAACCTTTTGTACACATTCTTGGTAGTTCATTTTCCTTAAGGTGGCAAGAGTTGGCACCGTGCCCATAATCCTGGCATAAGGTTGGGTACATATACCTTTACTTTGAGGTAGTAATATGCCAGCCTAACTAATTTTAGGACTAACGTTACATAATTTAGAAGAGCTGCTGTCGATTGTTCCACACTGTCGACTTCTTAAATCGCTTCACTGCCACTACCTTGAACCTCTTTAGTTCAAGTTCTCCTCAAAATACCTCATCAGGTCTCGGGAAAAACAACAGTTCCTTTGCAGTGGCGTCAATTTGACTCTGTTTGCCCCCCCCCCCCCTCTCAAAGGCCACACCCCAACAACTTTTGGAGCTAAATGAATTTGATTACAGACGCATACAAAGCAAAATAGACTGGTACAGCAACTGCCCCCCTCCCCTCCCATTGACACACCTGGTTATTATCGATCTTTGTTTATCCTAATAATGTATATTTATATACAGTAATACAAAATCTAACTCATAACCAAAAGGTTCAAGAGCAGATTCTTTCTTCTAATCATGTTTTGTGGTCACATTAGTATCACCAGTACCACGGTACTCATTCTTTTTCCATAAAACTGTACTGCAACTACTGGAAATAAAACTACAACAGCAGCATATAAATTTATACACATTATCCGTGAATACCAGATAAATGTTATATATAGAAATAAAAAATTCACCATAACAATTCGTCAATAGGGCCTTATCATTGATCCAATAGGATTTTGTTTATAGTCTATTGAGTGTTATTCACCGTGCCCCCCACCCCAAAAAAAAAATCCCCAGCTCAATGTCCTCACTTCATTCTCCTAACCCCCCTTGCCCCCCGAGCAAAAGCTGAAATGACGCCCCTGTTCCCTTGCACTAATCAAGTGTTTTGTGAGAAAATCAGACTTGAGTCCCAGGGATGTCACATATCACACGGGCACTCTCAAACCCAATCTCGATGTGGGTGGTCCACAACTGTCTATGGACTTCAAAAATGTCAAGATCCATGATAGACATCCCATAAATGGTCTTCATCACAAGATATTTATTATATTATATTTGACAGGTAAGATTTCCTTGATGGTACTGAGGACTTTTCTCCTTACTTGGTCTGGGAGCCCAGAAAGCATTCCGATTCCAATGCTTGCCCTTTGGAACCTGGAAAGTTTCCAAAGTGACAAGAGGTGATCTACAGAGATTACCAAGGGTTGCATAGGTTGTCAGAGAGAGAGAGCCAGTTCTTTTTAAATTTATAGAATTCTTACAAATAGAATTGTTCATCTCCTCACGCCCACCCACCATGGGTGGGTGGGCGAAGGGAAGCTATAGGTGAAACAGAATATCTAAGCAGTTACATACTCGGGTGCACCTACTAACCATATGACGTAAAAATATTACTAAATGAAGACATAAATAATAAAATGAAATTAAGTAATAATATAAAAAAGAAAGCTTAGTGTTTGTCTTTATTTCGTACCTGCAAAATTTTGATTACTGTTTTAGCTCAAAGTTTTTTCACCAAACTATATGTACCATAGACAATTAAAAAACTTGTGACAGTGACTAAAACAATATTGGCTTTTTATTATCTCTGACAATAATCTTGTATTTTTGTAGCATGCCTGAATTTAACTAGTAAACTAATGCTTCGATTTTTTTTTTTTACTTGCACTTGATCGTTTTTGAGATCTTTCAAAGGGAAGCATAAAAGAGGTGAGAACAAACGAACGTTTATTTTCGACAAGGTCGGTCCACTTACACAGCCTATGAATCGCTGTACGTTTCATTATCGATAGAATCTCTACCATGCATATAGGCTCTTTCCTGACAGTTTCCTAATTCTCAGGGTCTCGGAGTCATTCTGTTCTGCGTCCTGGCGGTGGCATCCGGCCAAAGCAGGCACGGAAGTCGACCTGGAGGCTTCCCTGGTGGATTTCCCGGAGGCTTCCCTGGTGGATTTCCCGGAGGCTTTCCTGGTGGATTTCCCGGAGGCTTCCCTAGCGCCACAGCCCCACCTGCCACCTGTAGGCGCTGGTGCGAAACTCCAGAGAATAGTTTTTACTGCTGTGAGCATGCGCGTGAACCCGAGAGGCCCGTGGGCACCAAGCCACTTAACTGCCCACGAGTCCGTGACATCTGCCCACCAGTACGTTTTCTTCAAGAACAGGGACCAGTACCTTGCTCCAGTGACTTCAGGTGCGGCGGCCTTGACAAGTGCTGCTTCGACAGGTGTCTGGAACAACATGTGTGCAAGCCACCTTCCTTCTATAACCAATTCGGCTGAAAAGAAAAGCTAGAATTGTTGATTCCTGTAGAATCCGTGACTAATAAAGTGCACACACTCATGGCGTTTTCGCTCACCTCTATTGGTTTATCCATTCATTCACCTTGGGGTTTACTCATCTTAGTGTTTGAATGTCAAGTTCATCTTTGTTTACTCACTAAATTCCTCCTGTTTACTCATCATGGGTAATTACCTTCTCGTCTTGGCTTGATCTTATCTTGATTTCCTTTTAACTTAATTTAATAATCTATTAGTTTTAGTTTATTCACTTATTCATCTTCGTTAAATTATTCACTTTGGTATATAACGTATTAGCATTTTTCACACACCTCGATTAATTCGCCCCCCCCTTTCCTTATTATTATTCCTTTTATCTTTCTCCGCTTTCACTATACTCATTAACCCATCTTAGCCTCATTAACATATGGTAAAGGCCAAGAAAATGCAAGTTATTTCATCTTCCTTAGTACGCAGAGTGATGACGTCAGCGCCATGGGAGTAGGTGGATACAGACATAAAATATTTCATTAGATTAAAGGCAGTTTTCGTCTATGACTGATAAGATTTTTAACGGACTGGGCACGGGTAAATGTACTATCCACACTTTAAGTTTTTGTATACTTTTTTGGACACAAAGAGTTAATTGATAGGCCTTATGACCTCACCTGATTTCCCCATTCCTTGAATTTTCGGGAAAATGTTTAGGTCTTCCTCGAACGTTATTAGTGTCGATATTATTATAATTGACATTAGGACTAATATAATGCTGAAAAATTAATAATAAAAAAAGAATGTCCGAAAAATCAAAGAAAAAAAGGTAAATAGGGGAGATAGGACTAATAATTGACTTTTTGACGACTAAGCTCTTGTGGAGTCATCTTTGTGTAAACAGAATAAAATAATATAACCGTTGACCATGGCTTGTACAGAAGTCAAGACTAAAAGAAAATGATATTTACTATAGATATAGATCGAAGTTATACTAATGGCGAGTCACTGATCGTAACGTCATACTTAGGTACTCACTAAACAGCACTAATTATAAACAGTTATTATGGTGTTATTGATATTACCAACAGAAAACATTTCCAAAAATCTAAGAAAAGGTAAACAGGTAAGGCGGGTAGTGCTCATAATAGAATCATTGTTCCCTTAGTACTTGTGGAGCCATCTATGAGCAAAAACAATAAATGAAACTCACAGTAGGTATAACATGCACGTACATGCCATCCCCGGCGGCTTCGGCATATATATGTATTTATACATACACATATGTAAATATATATACATAAATACATATATGTATATACACACACACACGCAGACATATAAATCGGAAACGGAAGCGTATATGGTACAGAGAAACCAGGCTTATCGGAGACAGCACCTTTATTTTCTCTAGGAGTTTCAGATGAAAAGTTCGTCACTCATTATCAATGGTAACTGAAATATCAATACAACATAAAATTATGAAGGTTTAAAAACATCATAATACAGTCTAGTGTAATTGTTACCGAGAGCAACGCTCCCAAAAGCAAATATTTTTATATATTTTCCTCTACCCAACGATCTCCGGGGATGCGTAGGGAACCGGGGGGGGGGGGGATGGCACAGGATGACAAATCGAAAAAAGTGATTTATGAAACTTTTTTTTTTTTTTTTTTGGGGGGGGGGGGGGCTCGAAAACCTGAAGCAAACTTTGTCCGACGAACACAAAATAAAATATCTCCCAAGTAAACAAACGCAAAATGATATGCGGAAAAAGTCCGTTTTCAGAAAAGGCGAGCCAAGTCTCGAACAAGGCAATTATAATAAACTGTTTAGTCGCACGTAATTAAACATTGTGTATCATCAGAAATCCAACCTAACCCTACCTACCTTCTATTTATTCCCTGTACCTCCCCCCCCACCCCACCCCACCCAGTTATTAGCACTTTGTACCAAGTGACATATTTGTTACAGGAAAGAAATTGTGACATACCGCCAGTGTGGAGGGTACAGATGAGCTGCACATTCGCAAATAATCTTATTTGGAAACTGAAAGACGTTCAGTGCGACCGTCACACATCAGTAAAGGAAATTATTGGTTGAAGGGAAATGTATAAATGTAAGAGGTCGAAATGTTGCCAAAATTGCCCTGACCTACCATAAAAAAATATTTATTAATAACACAAATGATCTATGATGATAAAAGCGACACAATATAAAATCAACCGTACCCTACGTCACTGACCAATTGAATGCCTTAACTTTTCAAAAGCTTAAAGGAAACTGACAGTGTAATTGACAGCGTGTATTGTTCCGATATGGGATTAAAATTAAGGTAAACAAGCAGTAATGTCGTTAAATAGTTAAGAATGGATAATAGAAATAACAAGGAAAATCAAAGTAAAGACGCAATACATTTGGGAGAGCAACCGGAGAGACCTATTGGTATAAAAAAGTGAGAAAGAAAAAAGAAGAAAACAACAACAACAACTAGAGGAACGGTAATGATAGACATGAAAAAATTAAGATGAAAATAAATAACTTATCGGAAATTATTTCCAGGTTCGTCAACAGAAAACGCGATCGTTATAGAAAACGGACATTTTAAAAAAATGTATAAAATGGAGCTACAGAAAACGCGACATCAAGAACTCTGGGACCGGATTTACTAACGCATATACGAGATCGCATGAAGTTTGTTTCCATCGTAAATCAAGCTACTCTCTCGTTTCTCGCAACGAGCGCATTTTCGAAGCACTCCCTGAGGCCGTAAACACGTGTCCGCACGAGAGCCATCAGCGGGTGCCCGAAACCACTCGCAGCGTTCATCGTGGCGACCTTCCTCCGCTCATATCAGCCTCATAAATACCTTCAAGAGTATGCAACTGTAACTTTTCTTTGGGGAAATCAATTAATGTGTAAGAGCAACACACTTAGGAGGCACAGTAAGAGAAAGAACAATATGGTTAATGTAAATATTATAGCCTTTGCCGATCCGCCGAGGCCGCGGAAACACTTGATATAGGCCTAATGTAAGTCACTCAAGAAGTTTAGTTTATCATGAATTAAAGGTCTGACACATCATGAAGAACGAATTTTGAAGGGAAATGTATAACTTCCATCAGCATGACAATTTTCTCTAGAACAAATTATTATAAATATTCAATAACAAAGGTTATCAATATATAAGCACACCTAATAACCTAATAGAATATCATTATAGAAGCATATGTGTGTGTGTGTGTGTGTGTGTGTGTGTGTGTGTGTGTGTTCATATGTATAAATATATGTATATATATTTATGTATTTATTTATATATATTTGTGTTATGAATCCATTGATATATATATATATATATATATATATATATATATATATGTATATATATATATATATATATATATATATATATATATATATCAGAATTTGAGTTTATTGATAAAGGTGGTGAAGATTAATGAAGGCATTTACTGGTGAAAGTGACCCATTGCACCTGACTCTAACTAGAAAAAAAAAAAAAACTGGCATTAAAGTCTCATGACTTTCCTTTATCTGCCTTACTCATTCGAACATCATTTTGGAAATATTGTTTAACCACATTTTATGTGATTTTTTCATAAAGAAACTATTATTGGTAAACCTCATTAACGTTGCCTCAGTTCAGCGCTTAACGCTCTGTGACTGGTCGATTTTTTTTTCCCGAACTAACGCTGAATGATCGTTCCTTTAGGAAATATAGACATACGATACCTAGCGAGAGTAAATACGGTCGCAACGGTTGAGAAATCGTTGATACTTCTCGTAACTCTTAGGAGAGACAGCGTTTACGAGAGAGTTGGGTAATTCCGGCCCATACTGGCGCCTTCTGTACGTGTCATAAAAGGTAATTCTGTTTTAAAGTTAATCCCAGTACTTGTAAGACACAGTGCCAGACGCACGAGTCAATGCGATTATCAGTAAATCTACTGTTTTACATGAAAAAGCGGGTATCTGTAATGGTAATTAGCATTCACTCTCTATTCATATTACAGCTAATGTCGGTAAGGAAACGTTTGCTACAGAGGGGAAAAATATATAATATATATATATATATATATATATATATATATATATATATATATATATATATATATATATATATATATATATAATATATATACGTCCATACATACATACATACATACATATAAACACACATATACGTTGGTATTATATCATGCTGATATTTATCTGTATCATAGAATTATACAAATGGCTTCAAATAACCTACAAATATTATAGACAACCGAAATGAAGATGTGAAACAGAATGAGATATTCGTAATATCAATTTATATTAGCGGGAGTTTTCTCTGAGATATTTTCCTTGTGTGTGATGGCGGGGCACGGGTAGGGTATTTTTTCACGGTGTTGCTATCTAGGATTATGATACCAAATGTAGCCGCGGTTTTGAAGTCACTTTAGTTTTTAAGAATCAGGAAGTTTTTACTTTAAATTTGAGACCTAACTGTGATGTTATTAAGGGTTTTCTTTTATATTCGAGTGATGTATTGCGTAAGTTTTTCCAACCTGAAAATAACATTGCCTTCTGGGTGTCTGTAAGCTCTTGAATGTCCTGTGGGATTTTCCTTTCATTTTTCTTTTCAATGTTGAGAGTTATATCTGGAGTTTAAATATCTCACATCTCATAAAAATATATATTGATGAATTTTCACATACTTTGACATGTAATTGTCAGAACTTGTTTCGTTATTGCTTATTATAAATATTAATGAAAACTTCATTTTTTCTATGGAGTTGAGGACGTTGTCATGACGTATCAATACATAATTGGTGGGATTGAGTAGCTCGTTCTGCGCATGTGCAGGATTAAGATTTGAGCTCAGAAGTAAAGCCTAGTCTGGAGGTGAATTAAATTTCATCCTGGATGCTGCCATTGCGCATGCGCATTAGAGATATGGCGTAAAGTTTAATACTGGATTGACTTTTATAGCGCGTACAGAAGACGCCCTATGAGGGCGATGAAGATGTACCTCTATTGCTTTCTACTCTATTTTTCATTTTCTATGTCTGTGCGTCGCTGTCGATAACATTAACCCATCCTAGAATTAAAACTTACAACACCATAAATGGTAGAAAACGAAGGAGTAACACAAACGGTCAGCTATTGTACATAGGGGCGAAACAATTCTGTGTTGGTGCAGGCTAAATATTGAGTTTCGGGCGTCTATCCGAAATCCACAAACTTTCTAATATGCAGAGGTCAGAAGCAAACGGTGATGAATCTATTCCTTTGAAATCATGTCTTGCTAAATTACGGTTATTTTGTTGGCGATGTTCTTCCTGTTCTGTATGAAGTACCCTTATGTTGCTCTGTACGAATGAAAAGATTCGTCGAAGTCTTTCCATTGTAAGCAGCAGTGCAGTTGCTGTACGTATATATACAGACGACAGATGAACATAATAAGTTGAGAATTTTGTTTTTGACTTTGAAGTAGTGGCCAGTGGTGTTTGTTTAAGTGAATATGATCCTTAACTCTGCAGTTGTTTACAATATTCTCCTTAGTATAACTCTCGGGGCCTATGTATGGAAGGTTTTATTTCAATTATTTCTTTGGCGACAAGTTACAGTGGTTCACTTTTTACCAAGATAATACTTAAGGTTTGATGGACCTCTGCATGACATACAGCGGAAAACGATTCCTTCTTTGGGTATCAGTAAGGCTATTTCTTTGGTGAATATGAGATATGACTTCGATATTTTATGTGCTCTGTTGATAAGATTATTTATCAGATTAGTTTTGTACTTGATGGACATGAAAGAATCAAATTTGGTGGTGAGGTCTGTGTATGTAGGTTTAGTTTATGCTGCAACTGAAAATCTATTATCTCTGCATATACTGACATCCAAGAAAGGAAGTTTACCGTTGGACTGAAACTCAAGTGAATTTGATATTCTTATGCTCATTATTCATACACTGCAGAAGTTTCTGATCTTGTAGATGTGATATTGACAAAAGAAATGTGTGAACATATCTGGAATAATGTGAGGGTCTAAAATCGTGGGCGGGATGTGGGGGGGGGGGAGATTGTGAGCCATCTCTTTTCATGAAAACATAAATATGTTTGCAAGTGTTGAACTTAAAGGACTACCCATAACCACTTCACCAATTTGTTTATGTAATCTGCCTTCAAAGAAGAATGTTATATCTTAAGTGGTAATTTCCAGCAATTTCTTGAACTGTAGCTTATTTAAGCCATTTACATGAGTTAAACAGAAAATCAGTGATTATTGCAATAGGGGCATTTGTGAATATACTGTATATAACTTGGCAAATTTAGGCTCCACCGGCATAGAATTGCTACGCCCGTAGCTACAGTAGTTGACTCTGTCTGTGATACTCCTGCATTTTCTATAAATTCCGATATTCCAATATTACCAAATGTAAAATAACTAATGACAAGTGCGTTCGCGTCATTCTCTGTTTAGTTAATATATAAATTTTGTTTATTACTTTTTTCTTTTGTAATGTTTGTATGCTATCATTCTCGAATGTCTCGTGATGTATTAAACCTTCATAATTTTATATTGCGTTGCTGTTTCAGCTAACCATTGATAATGGGTGACGAACTTTCGACCCGAAACGTTTGGAAAAAATAAAGATGCTGTTCCCGATAAGCCTGGTTTATTTGTTCCTGATATAATATATATATATATATATATATATATATATATATATATATATATATATATATATATATATACATGTATATATATATATATATATATATATTATATATATATATATAATATATACATGGAAATATATCATATATATAATATATATATAGATACATATATATATATATATATATATATATATATATATATATATATATATATATATATATATATATATATATATATATATATATATATATATATATGTATATGTATGTGTGACATACATATGCAGATACACATACAGTATAAGCACAGACACATACATAGAGATCAGCATAGGGAGATAGATATAAATTACAAGTATCAGTCAACGAACAACTTGTAAACAAACCTTGGAAAATACCAGCTCTTGATATGTATATGGGATGCCCCAGCCACGTGCAGAGGAAGTGGGGCGGGGAGGGAGGGGGAGGGGGTGGGGATGGAAAGGGAGGAGCCACAGTGCAGTATAAAATCAAGGGGGTATCTCAAGCACATCACTGGCTTATACTGGAGGCGACCATGAAGGTACGAGCTTGTATTTATATTCGTTGATTTCCGGGTATTTTTCCTATTTAGAGTGAAAAAGTTTAATATTTTTTGTGGTTATTCTCTATGCACAATTTAGGTCTCAAAATTTATGAGTTACAATATCAACAAATAATTATTGCCGAGAAATGCACTCCCCTTTCATAATTTGAAGGTATTTTTTTTACATCTCTCAATACAAACCTCCATCTTTAAATCTTTAATCCGAATAGCACACTTGATACCCAGTTCTGGCAATAACGCGACAGCCAAATCGGATTTTAGATTCATAGTCATTTTGGACAGCTTAAAGGGAGAGCCGGGTCGTTATCTCACGCCCGTCAGCCAATCAGCCAATCACCGTCGGGCTGCCTCGCTCCCCAGCCAATGGTGAATGGCTGACAGGCTCCAAATACTGGTCCGGATCTCTATTCAAGGTGTCCGAAATTTCTCTGAATATGAACCTCATGTGCATCATACACGGTCATTGGGATTACTTGCCAGGCGTATTGTATTTCCGTGCGGGGGAAATGATAACAATGTTTATCATGTATTATTCACAAGTTATAAATATACATTTTTGAAGTTATTCGTATATTTCTATATACACTTTCTATATATCATGGAAATTAAACTTAAGTGAAAAAGAATATGGAAGCAGTTATATGTTTGGGTGAACCTCCTAATCATATCGCGCAAAAATATAAAGAAAAAAATATATATATACATATATATATATATATATATATATATATATATATACACTAAACTTATATATTTAAAAACGAAAGAAGAAAAGAAAAGAAAAAAGAACATAGTAGTTCTTTGCTTTTATTTTGCACCAGCAGTGTTTTGCCTCTGTTCTAGCTCAATATAAAGTCTCTAAATCAAATATTATGCCAAGATTATATTAAGAATTAAGCATTTACTTGCAATCGCTGTAACTTGTATACAGAAAATATTACGAAACTGACCCTCATGATCTCAGACTTCATGGATTCCGGTTTTCTGACTTCAGTTTTCCACTAAATATATGCAAAATAGATAATTGAAAAGCATGTGACAGTGGCTAGAACACCATTTCTTACAGTGATCTCTTGTATTTGTGTAGCATACTTGCATATAGATGGCTAATAAAATAATACTTTGATTTATTTGTACTTGCACTTGATGGAAAATCATAGGGAACATTTTTTTTTATTTATTTATCGTTTTTGAGGTCTCTCAAAGGAAAGCATAAGAAGATGAGAAATTTAAAGCATCTATATATTCACTGTAGCCCTACTACTGTTTTGCTTTCAATTAATGTTCTATAATAAAGAATATAATGCAGCGAGTTTTCTGTTTACTGAATCAGGTCGGTCCAATTAAACAGCCTGTTTATCTCCGTTTCATTATCGATAGACCCTCTATCATGTATCCATATAAGCTGTGAACTCTTTCCTGACAGTTTCCCAATTCTCAGGGTCTCGGAGTCATTCTGTTCTGCGTCCTGGCGATGGCATCAGCCCAGAGTTGGCACGGAGGTCGACCCGGAGGCTTCCCTGGTGGAGGTAGACCCGGAGGTAGACCCGGAGGTAGACCCGGAGGCTTCCCAAGCGTCACAGCCCCACCCGCCTCCTGTAGGCGCTGGTGCGAAACTCCAGAGAATGCTTTTTACTGCTGCGAGTCAAGGTATGAACCCGAGGCACCCGTGGGCACCAAGATACTTGACTGCCCAAAAGTCCGTGACACCTGCCCACCGGTACGTTTTCTTGCAGTAGAGCAGCCAGTACCTTGCTCCAGTGACTACAAGTGCGGCGGCCTTGACAAGTGCTGCTTCGACAGGTGTTTGGGACAACACGTGTGCAAGCCACCTTCCTTCTATGACTTTTTTGCCTGAAAAGGAAATTTGGAAGTAATTACCGATCCATGTAGAATCTGTGACTAATAAAGTGTTTTTCAGAGCATTATTTCATTGAATGTTTGCATGCACTCCCTCATCCTGGTATTTTCCCTCAGCTATATTGGTTTATCCATTCATTCACTTTAGGGTTTAATCATCTAATCACCTTGGTTTACTCGTCTTGGTGTTCTCGTTTACTTTTGGGGAATTTCAGTTTCATCTTCGTTTACTCACTTAATCCCCCTCATCTTGGTTTGCTCACTTGTCTTGGTTTCTTTATAACTTAATTTAGTAATCTATTAGTTTTTAGCTTATTCACTTATTTGTCTATGTTAATTATTTAACTTTTAACTTACTAAATAATTAATAAGCATTTTTTTTTACACATCTCAGTTAATACACCCTTCCTATTTTTTTTTTTTTGCTAATATATATCTTCGACCATACTCACTAACATATGATAAGGGCAAGAGAATACAAGTTATTTAATATTCCTATATTACAGACGTAATATATTTCATTAGAATAAAGGCGGTTTTCGTCATGCACTGATATGTTTTTAACGGACTGTACTATCAACATTTTTATTTTTGTGAACTTTGTTGCACACAGGGAATTGG
>NC_051428.1:23500237-23510237 GCF_015228065.2 Penaeus monodon | reverse complement strand
TAGTGTAACTTGGAGGCTCGTATCATCCTTTTATACACGGCCGTCCGGACTGGCTCGGCTTCCTTCCGCCAACCTCGCAAGGAAACCCCGGAGTCTGAGAGAAATTTCTCAGCTTCTTGCAGCCCCCAGTGCATATATGTGTGTGTGTGTGTGTGTGTGTGTGTGTGTGTGTGTGTGTGTGTGTGTGTGTGTGTGTGTGTGTGTGTGTGTGTGTGTGTGTGCATATGAATATGCATATATATATATATATATATATATATATATATATATATATATATATATATATGTATATATATATATATTCATATATATAAATGTGTATATATACCTATATATATTATATATACACACATGTATATATATACTATATATAGGTATATACACATTTATGTATGTGTGCATGTAAAAATGCATATATATATATATTTATATATATAAATGTGTATATATACCTATATATATTATACACACACACACACACACACACACACACACACACACACACACACACACACACACACACACACATATATATATATATATATATATATATATATATATATATATATATATATATATATATATGAATGAGTGAATGCTTATGGAGAGAATTTTTTTGAAAAATTTAATGAATACATACAGAAAGAATGTGGGGAGTGGGATCATAGATTAGAAGTGGAAGGAAGAAGAGAAAATAAGGGGCACGTGAAGTAAAGGATACGACAAGATGAGAGAGGACGCGAGTGAGAAGAAAGAGAACGAAGAGGAGGAGGAAGTGATAACGAAGGATGGAGCATGCGGTATGGATGTCTGACTTACAGGGTTTTTCCATCTCTCGTTTTAACATACTCATCTTGGCTTTATTTACTCATCTTGGCTTTATTTACTCATCTTGGTGTCATTTACTCATCTTTGGTTCATTTACTCATCTTGGGTTTGTTGACTCATCTTGGGTTCATTTATTCATATTGGAATGTGTAGTGTGTATATCTGTGTTACAGTATTTTTTCTTCTATTATAATATACTTGGGTTTATTTACTCATCGTTCACTACTTCCACATATTAATCTCCGTTCTTCTCATCCACCTTGGTTCACTCACGTACTCATCTTGGCTTACTCAATTATTCTGACTTGGTTTCCTCAATTACTCTTGGTATACTGACCTATTTACTATGGTTTACTCATCTTGGTTTGCAGACGTTCTCAGCTCTGTTCACTTCTTTATTCATCTTAGTTTACTCACTCATCTTGATCATCTACTTTATCATGATTTGTTCACTTACTCATCCTTATTTCCTGACTCACTTGCTTTTATATGCGCACCTACTTATCTTAGTTTACTCAAGTATCTTGATTTGCTCACACTCTGATTTACACACTGACTCGTTTTATTTACTCAACACAAACTCATCTTGGTTAAGGCAAACATCTCGGGTTGCTCAGTATTCTTGATTTTCGCTCTGATTAATCTTGGTCACTCATCATATGCTAAACCTAAGTTACTCGCACACCTTAGATTGCTCACTCTTCTTTTTTTTACTCACTGACTCACTGATGATAATTCAGCTTAAAAGTTTGCGTTGTTCAAGTACAGTTTCCAGTCTGATTGTTTTGTGTTTTGTAAAATGTATATATTGCTACGCCAGTGGGTCTTTGTCTCTGTGCGAAACATGTATTAACATGAAAAGGATGACCTGGGCATGTGTTAACATGAAGGGACCTGGGCAAACATGACGCAACTGGCTGTGAGCGGAGGAACAAGCCAAGAGAGACGGAGTGGGGTGCTGCTCCTGTGAAGATCTCGTGTGTGCCCTTGTGACCTGATACACTTTGTGTTGCCCTGTTATAAGCTGTATCGTGCAGTGTTTCCCCCTGTATTGTGCCTATAGAAAAGTGTACGGGTAAATAACTTATGTAAATAAAGGAAAGACTGTCATTTTGTGTTTATTTCGTGCCCTGCCTCGCCAGGTGGTGTTTCCCCTTGTGGTGTTCTGGGACGCTGTGGTGCTCGGTGCCTCTTGGAGCTGTTCAGTGTTTACGACCCTGTGAATAGCACGCCGTCTGCCTAGCCTGCCTTGCGTTGGTGGCAGAGAGACGAGGCGGCCGGCGTAACAAATGGTGTCAGGAGTGGAATTTGTGATATTTGATCAGTGAGACGCGCCGATTTATCATGTCGTCCAAAGATGGCGGCAGCCATGAGGGAGAGGAGGTTATGACTGAGGCAGGCATGTGTGAGGTGAAGCCGAGCCAGATGGACCTGATCACTGCCATGCTGGCCGGTATGAGGGAGGAAATGGCACAAAGGGCAGAAGAGCAGGCACAGAGGGCACGCGAGCAGGCGCACCATCTCGTCGAGATGCAGGCAAGGAAGGCAGAGGAACAGTTCTGCCAACTTGTTGAGGTGCTACAGAGCAATCTTGCATCTGTGAAGATGGAAACTCAGCAGTACACCGACAAGGCCTGCAACAGCGTGAAGAGTGAACTGATGGAGGAAGTGCAGACTCTGAAGGGCGAGGTTCAGGGCCTGAGGGAGGAAGTGAAGGCGGAAAGGCGGCGTCACGAGGTAGTAACGTTGCAAGCAGAGAAGGCAGACAAGGTTCTGCCAACAGATGCCAGAGTGTCAGATTTACTGGGGTCTGCCTGGGGTCCGTGGCAGGAAACCCCCGGGCCTCGCAGTGTCGTGTCGGTGCCAGTGGTCGCTGCAGAAGACTGGGGACCCATCGGAACCGCTCCCTTGGGTATAGGTGGCGGCAAACTCGGACCCGGTCAACCCGCCTCGTTGCCTCCCTCACCCCCTTCCTCCCCTCCAGGCTTGTTAGTTCACGGCACGCATTCTCCACCCCGCAGCCCCTCGGCCTCCAGACATTCTGTGAGGTGTAAGCCAGCTGAGTACGACGGGAAGGTGGCCTGGGAGGCATATGTCGCCCAATTTGAAATGCTGGCATCTGCCCAGGGCTGGAGCCAGGAAGAGAAGGCCCTGCAGCTGGTAACAGCGCTAAGGGGCCCCGCGGTGGAAGTGTTGGGCCATCTGCCGCCATCCCAACATGCCTCTTACACCAGCGTGCAGAGGCTTTGAAACGCCGTTTCGGGCACCACCACCAGGCCGAGGTATATCGGGCCCGCTTGAAGAAGCGGACTCGTGAGCGTGGCGAGACACTGTCCTAGCTGGCGCAGGATGTGGAGGCGCTGGTAAGGAGGTCGTACCCTGCGGCTGCGGAAGAAATGATCGTGGTCCTGGCCCGCGATTTCTTTGTTGACGCTTTGCAGGACCAGCAGCTGCAAATCTACATCAAACAGACACACTCTGAGGGCCTGCAGGTGGCGCTGGCGAGGGCCTTGGAGTTCGAGGCCTTCCTGAAGGCAACCAGTGGCCTAGGGCCAGCTGCTCAGCCCCGCCATGACTTCCGGGACCAGAAGGCTAAAGTGGAGAAGGTAGCATTGAGGAAGGTGAGCCCGAACACTTTCCAAGGTTTGTGTTGGGGCTGTGGAGAGGTAGGGCACAGACGTAGTTGGTGTCGGAGGGAGCGGAGAACACGTCCTCTCAACCGGACGGATTCTGATGCCTTCCAGCAGTGCTGCAAGGACTGTGGCAGGTATGGTCACCATCCGAGTGCATGTCCTAAGGCTAAGGAAGTGGTGCAGGCGGAAAACTCTGGAGAAGGGGGCCGAAACCCAGCCGTCCTCAGTTCCCGGGCCCCGACTTGGGTAAGCTGCCGTCGAACCAGCACGATGCAGGTGGAGGGCTCAGTAGATGGGAAGCCATGCCGCCTGACAGTGGACACTGCGGCTGAGAAGACCCTAGTGCGGCCTGATATGTTGGCCACTATGCGACTTCCAGACGCACCACAGAGACTGTGTGGTGTCACGGGGCATTGTGTGCAGCTCAAGGGGCCAGTGGAGGCTCGTATTGGCGTGGGCAGCACGGTGCAGCGGCTGCCGGTGTATGTGGCCGATCTGGACGAGCACTGCTTGCTGGG
Source organism: Penaeus monodon (assembly GCF_015228065.2). Lineage (NCBI taxonomy): Eukaryota > Metazoa > Arthropoda > Malacostraca > Decapoda > Penaeidae > Penaeus > Penaeus monodon. Next base: position 23,506,258 of record NC_051428.1, on the reverse strand, counting down.
CCTTGACTACCTGACGCAGAGTAAGGTGTGTGTCGACCTTGGACGGAAGCTGGTGAGGGTGCACGGTGAAGATATGCCCTTGCTTCCAGAGGTTGGCTGTGCAGAGGTAGTTACGGCTGAGCGACTGCACCTTGCCCCCAGGACAGAGTCTAGAATCCGGTGTCGACTGTCAAGAGTGATGTGTAGAGTAGAGGGCCTCGTGGAGCCCATCCAAAACCTGCAGCTGGCTGATAGCATAGCAGTTGGGCGGAGCCTTGTTGGACCAGGGGAGGGGTTAGTTACAGTGTTGGTAGCTAACTTCTCCAATAAGGCCCAGAAGGTGCCAGCTGGTGCAAAGCTGGGCACTTGTGAGGAAGTGGAGCGTCCAGAAAAGTCGTCGGGGAGCGAGGAGTTGGTTGGTGTGGGGCCGTTGCCTGACTTCCTCGAGGACTTGGCGCACCGGAGCGCCGCTAACCTGGCGGAGGTGCACCGACGAGTTTGTGGCAAGCTCAAGGTAGCCGGCCATGCCATGAAGGAGACCTATGACCGGCGCATGAGGGAAGTGAGGTACAACATAGGTGACAGAGTATGGCTGCTTAACCTGCGTCGGAAGCGAGGGCTCTCGCCGAAGCTACAGAGCCCCTTGGAAGGGCCATACACGGTGGTAGCGGCCCTCTCTGATGTCACCTATCGAATTCGCAGAGGGCGAAAACGACCGTCGGTTGTCCACATGGACCGGCTGTGGCGTTACCATGGGCCAGGAAGCTACTCCTGAGGCCATGGTGAAAAAGAAGACGTTAGCCCCAGTAGTGGCGATGAGGACGTGTCAGACGCTGACCGAGATGAGGACGAGCATTTGGACGGTGAGCGCGATGCAACAGACGTCAATTGTGACCATGAGCCAGGTCTTGGGGCAGGAGATACCCCTCTATGTGCCACTGCCAATCTACCGCCGCCCACACCTCCTCCAGAGCGACCCCAGCGAGAGCGAAGAAAGCCGCACTGGATGAAAGATTTTTGTGTTTCTGAGAACTGATTTTCAATTACGGTTACTTTTGTTTGAAAGAATTTTGTTTGTTCCTGAGGACTAATTTTATTTAAATTTTCTGTAGTTTGTTTCAGGTTTAGGTATGTCAGAACAGACGGGTCGTCTGCTTGATAGCGGGGGATAGTGCTACGCCAGTGGGTCTTTGTCTCTGTGCGAAACATGTGTTAACATGAAAAGGATGACCTGGGCATGTGTTAACATGAAGGGACCTGGGCAAACATGACGCAACTGGCTGTGAGCGGAGGAACAAGCCAAGAGAGACGGAGTTGGGTGCTGCTCCTGTGAAGACCTCGTGTGTGCCCTTGTGACCTGATAAAGTTTGTGTTGCCCTGTTATAAGCTGTATATGCAGTGTTTCCCCCTGTATTGTGCCTATAGAAAAGTGTACGGGTAAATAACTTGTGTAAATAAAGGAAAGAAAGGAAAGTCATTTTGTGTTTATTTTGTGCCCTGCCTCGCCAGGTGGTGTTTCCCCTTGTGGTGTTTTGGGACGCTGTGGTGCTCGGTGCCTCTTGGAGCTGTTCAGTGTTCACGACCCTGTGAATAGCACGCCGTCTGCCTAGCCTGCCTTGCGTTGGTGGCAGAGAGACGAGGCGGCCGGCGTAACAATATTGACTAGGAAATACTTTTGGATTAGTGGCCGGTGTTTTGCTGATGTGCACTTTTTTCTTTCAAATTCTTTAACGATATTAACCGTTTTCCATTGACGATTTTTATTTTTGTTTCAGTGAAGATTTTTTTTGTATCTTGTATATTACCTTGAATTTAAAAGGTAAAGTATGCTCTTTGCCAGTGTTGCTGTTGCTGTCCAGTTTCAATATTGATGTTCTTTATAAAATGATAATTCATTAATAAAAGTTCTTGGGCTAATTATTATTAATATTACGCTTAGGTGGTTGCCAAAGAGCATTGTGTATTTTTTTTTACTTAATACATACATGGATCTGCGTCATTGTTTGACATTTGATAGCTTTATATACTCGGCTACCTTTCTGAAGAATAAAGACAGAAAATGTTCTTGAGCGTTTTTATCAAATACGATTCCTGGATAGAAACTGTAGGCCTTGCAGAATCCACATTTGTCAACAACACATTTGGTGAAGCAAAGGAGTGTGTTCGGAACTATGAAGCTATGGAGCAACGTCTATGTACGATATTTCCTATAAGAATACAAAGTCGGAAAATAAGTTCTTATTGTGCAGCATAAAATCGGGTGAACCAAAAAAAAAAAAAAAAAAAAGTCTTGTGTACATTCGATGAAACTCGAAAGTAAATCAACAAAATTTTATATATATATATATATTTTATGAAAAAATAATATGAAACGAAATATGGGTAAACAAAGAAAAGTGCAATATTGCCAATGAAGAGGTAACTATCATAAAAAAAACAAAAAAAAACAGAGCAAGGAAATCTTACTCAAAACCAAAGATAAGATTTACCTCCATCTTAGATGAAAAAGTGTGTTGATGCATTTGTAATTTCGTTTCCGGTGAACTGTTAATTTGCTCCTATTCATCCATCAGAGGCGTCAATTGTTGGGGGGGGATCAGTTGCCCCCTCAAAGTCTGTCTTGCCCCCCCCCTCCAAAAGCCACACCCCAATAGCTTTTAGAGCCATTTGAATATGATTACAAAGAAATACAAAGCAGAAGAGATTGGTACAGCAAGTGCCCCCTAGCTCCCCACCCCATTTGACACCCTGATTTTCATCGATCTTTATATATCTTAATACTGTATATTTATATACAGTAATACTGGATTTACCACTTAACTAAAAGGTTCAAGAGCAGATACTTGCTTCTAAACATATATGTATTGTGATCAAATCAGTAGCACCAGTACCGCGGTACTCTTTTTCCATAAAACTGTACTGCAATTTGTAGTAGAACTACAACATATAAATAAATTTATATATATCATCCGTGAATACAAGAAAAAATGTTACACACACACACACACACACACACACACACACACACATATATATATAAAGAATGCCCAGCTAATTGTACTCACTTCTCTCACCGACCCCCCCCCCCCCCCTTCCCCCGAAGCAAAACTGAAACGACACCCGTGTCATCCATAAACCGCAATATCGATATAAGAATAAACATGGGCCTGAGAGACATTCCAAAATAATGAAATGATATACCGGAATGATAAAAGATTAAACACATTTGTATAACGCTTTGATATGATATAACCACCGACAGGCAAAATAGCTGAGCTAGCCTGTCATTTTTCTATGTAAGCGATAAAAGGTATGGCTAAGGTGAAGCAGGTACGAAATCTTATTATGTATCTCATTGCTTATTCAAGTGTATTATGGTCAAAGCAGAGTGATGCAGAGTAATACAATATGAGATTATGAGTTTAGCAAGTGAGAAGAATATTACTCATTCTTCTCAGGAAAATTGTTTAATTAGAAAGAGAGACGAAAAGTCAATTAGTGTTGATGAAAAGGGCAAAGATAACAGAAAGTTAAGACGACGAAAGATAATCATGGATCTTATCGCTTATTCATACAGAGATGAATTAACTAACAGAGATAAATGACCAAGTCAGATTGCAAAGAAACCAAGATGGGTGAGCAATCCAAGTCGAGTGAGTAAGCCAAGATGAGTTAGTGAGCTGAGATGAACTAATAAGGAAAAGGGATCAAGTGAGTAAACAGAGATGAGTATAAACTCTAATCCCAAAGTATTATACGAGAAAAAATAAATAAAAAGCTAGTAAACCAAAGTGACTGAATGAATAAACCACGAAAGGTACATCCAGTAAATAAGATGAGGTTCTTATAAAAGATTTATTAATCATGGACTCTACATGAATCAATAAATATGTTGAATTTTCCTTTTCAAGCGAATTGGCTATAGAAGGAAGGCGGCTTGCACACGTGTTCTTTGAGACACCTGTCGAAGCAACACTTGTCAATGCCGCCGCACTTGTAGTCACTGGAGCAAGTTACTGGTGCTAGTCCACCGAAACGTACCGGTGGGCAGGTGTCACGGACTCGTGGGCAGTCAAGTGGCTTGGTGCCGACGGGCGCCTCGGGTTCATACTTGGACTCGCAGCAGTAGACAGCATCCTCTGGAGTTCGGCACCAGCGCCTACAGGTGGCAGGTGGGGCTGTGGCGCTAGGGAAGCCTCCGGGATGTGGAGCAGGGAATCCTCCAGGAACTCCGCCAGGGAATCCTCCAGGAACTCCGCCAGGGAAGCCTCCGGGGACTCCAGCAGGGAAGCCTCCAGGTCTAGCTCCTGGTCTACCTCCGTGGGCTGAAACCACCGCGAAGACGCAGCACAGAATGACTCCGAGACCCTGTGAATTAGAAGACTGTGTCAAGATTGATATTGACTTTGACAAGAATTCGAAATACAGAAATAGATGAATAAATCAAAAATAGAAATATCTCCGGTTGATATTTGGCTTGAGTTCACTGTTGATCTTTTATCTTCAGTAGAAAATACTAAACTTATCCTTTGGAATAAAGGAAAATCTTGAAGACACAATCGTTTCCTACCATTGTTCACGAATAAAGTCACCCAAGCACTCACCTTCATGTCGAAAGCGCGGGATGTTAGTGTGATTTCGAGGCTCGTCATCCTCCTTTTATACGCGGCCGTCCGGACTGGCTCGGCTTCCTTCCTCGAAACCTCGCAAGGAAACCCCAGACTCCGAGAGAATTTTCCCAGTGCTTGCCCTCCCCCCAACGTTACGCTCGATATTGCATTACTATTTTTGACCGTGTTATGATCTTTAAGGTTGAATGATATGGAAAACTTCAGGGAAAACACTTGGAGAGAGAGTAAAAAAAAAAAAAAAAAAAAGTCATATATATATATATATATATATATATATATATATTATATATATATATATATATATATATATATATATATATATATATATATATAAAGAGAGAAGGAAAAGCTTGTGTAGGGAGATAGGGGTTGAAGATATCATAGATAAGGAAATCATAGGTTAAAAAAAGAGTAAGGGATTCAACAGGATAAGAGAGGACGAGAGTGAGAACAAAGAACGAAGAGGAAGTTTGATTGATGGATAATGACGAAGAACGGGATGTTCTGAATCCCAGAAAACGACATGGGTGTGTGTAAACCTAAGTGAGTAAACGAAGAGGAATAAGTGAACCAAGACAAATGAGAGGGAAAAAAGTAAAGGACAAGGCGAGGAAAACAAGATACGTGAGAAAAAAAAAGTTGTAAAGCAACTTTGCAATGTTGATAAACCTAAACGAGTAAATCAGAAAATCAAGATTAAGTAACAAACGTATCTGAGTAAATAGTAATATGAAGATGGGTATACCGAGATGAGTCACTGAGTAAATTAAGTGAGCAAACCACGCACGGTGAGATATTTAGTTGAGTAAATGGATATATGAAGCTGAACACACCAAAGTGACTCATTGAGGAAAAGAGAAGTGAGCAGAGATATGAGTAAGCTAAGATGAAGAAGTGAACGTATGGATATGAATATTCAAGATGAGTCTGTGAGTCAATCAGGAGGGATGAACAAACCAAGACGGATGGGTAGATGAAGATGTGTGAGTAAAAAGATAATAAGTAATCAGTCAGTACATGAGGATGAGTTAGTTAGCTAAAATGAGTGAGTATATTATGATGAATGAGTGATGGATGCATTAGCAAACCAAGAAAAATTAAGCAAACCTATATGTGTCAGTGAGTAAATCAAGACAAGTTAGTAAACCAAGGTGAGTCAGTGAGTAAATCATGAACTGTTAGTGAGTGTGAGGCACAGCAGATGGTAAAGAGTGAGTAAGCTATAAATAACTGAGTAAACCGAGGTTAGTATGTAAGGAAAAATGTATGAATAAACCAAGGTGAATAAGTGAGTAAACCAAGATGAGTTAGTAAATAAAATGGAGAGATGGGAAATATATCTAACTGTATAGTGTAGCCTTCACCCACCCTCCTATTGTTATAATCCGTTATTCCATATTCCTCTTCGCTT
>NC_051428.1:23477737-23490237 GCF_015228065.2 Penaeus monodon | reverse complement strand
AATATCAAATATCATGTATCCATTATTTTCTATATTGTAGGAAAATGGAAAGCAATTAATGGACAACTCTCGTTATCAATATCATCATTAATTTACGACTTTTGATATGTACATTTGGAATGCTAAGATAAATTGGAATTTAACGGGCTAACAGTGTAGTTTGTGATTGCATATTAACCAACGCTATTTAGTATTAAACACTGGACTTTAAATATCTAATTGAAGGAAAAATATAAAAAAGATCTAGATGCAATTTAATATACTTTATATTCCTAATATATGCTCCATGCGCCCTTCTTCTCGAGCGCTGCCTGCAGTCTAATGGGCATTCAGCTAATATGATTCCTAAACAGGTGGGCCTTGTTTCTGATTTCTGGTGTCCACAGCTGGTATTTTTTTCCACACTGTGGTTCCCAACAGTTGATGTTATCCCAAAGATTTTCAATCGGATTCATATCGTATCCTTAGCTAGGTAGCTCATGCAAGCACATCTCATTTATTTCACTGACACACTGGCACACCACCTGGGTCTTGGCAGTGGTCTTAGATGATGATTGGAGTTCCTGGAAAGAGGAGATTTCAGCTTTGGAGTGAGGGGGGGGGGACGTTCTCCAAAAATCTCCATACATTTTTCTGAAGTGAATCTTCCCTCGATGCCATTCCGCTAATGACCCTAGCTATTGAGGCGGCAAATAATTTTAAATAATCAGTCACAGTCGCTTGTTCAGAGCGGCCCTCCTGAAATATGTGCTTATGCTCATGTCTGTGGGTTATGAAAGGTGGTTATTGATAACACATGAAAGGCCTATAAATTACTTAATGTATGCATTCATTTGACTTTACATACCTTGTAACATTTGTCCTCCATTAATGTATTTTTCCGGGATTCGTGCTGCTGAACGTTTTTTACTCTGAAACTGCACTCTATCTATGGACTGTTTCGTGGTTTACGCCAAATGATATCTCACTTATTGGAAAACTTTGATAAGTTCCTGTTGGCACTGCTCAATAGGATCTTTCGGGAGGGCACAGTGCCATCCATATGGAGAGTAATTATAATCATTCCTATACCCAAGGATACTTCCATACTAGAGAACATACCAATTTCTTTCACCTGCATCTGCAAACTGATGGAGAAAATGGTAAACTTCAGGTTGACATGGCATGCTATAAAAGGAAAACGTACTGACCCCATGTCAATATGGGTTTAGAAAATTGGGATCAACTACAGATTGACTGATTGATTATTTAAAATTATTTGTCACGTCAACAGCTAGAGTCATTAGCGGCGAACACCTTGTTAGATCGAAATATTAGAATATTTAAAACTTTAAAAACCTATCAATAAATATCTTACAAATAACAATAAATATATTAAAAATCAAAGCATAAATATTATGCTCTAAGTGTATAAAATTATTGCATAAACATTATGCATAATTAAATTTTATTGAAAATATTAGTCTCCCTAAGGAAACTAATAAGACCTGATAATCCTCCCCCAATACATTTTTCATTTTATATAGGGGAGACAAGTACATACGTCTTTGGTCTGAGAATGTTGCACATCTTTCCATTACTTGTGGGACCGTTAATGGCACTTGGCATCCCTCACAAAGTGCTTCACTTTTAGCCATTATCGGTCCATGAGTCAGTCTCGTGTGCCCGATTCTTAGTCTTGTTAATACAACTTCTACTTTTCGGTTGGGATGGTTGCTGGTCACCCAACTGCCAAGGTCATCTTTGTTTCTAGAGGTATGCCTCCATTGTTCCCTCCATCTATCACGAAGACAACTACTGATGCTGGGTTTCAGGTCGGTGTGTGGGAGAGGAAAACGAGCATCACAGGGCTGAGTAGCAGCTGCCTTGGCCTTCTGATCAGCTCGCTCATTCCCACTGATACCAACATGTGCTGGCACCCAACATAGAGTTATCTTTTTACGTGTTGACATCAGTGCAAGCCAATCTTGAACCTCCCTCACTACTGGATATGATGAATTTAAACTCTTGATTGCTTGCCAAGCACTACGAGAGTCACAATATATTACAAAAGAATGGTTCATAAGATCTCTAGTCATCTTAACTGCTGCAAGGATGGCATGTAACTCTGCAGTGAAGATCGAGGTTGTTAAAGAAAGGCTGCCAGATGCAGTCTTCCTTCTGCTCACTGCTGCAAAGCCCACACCATTTTCAGACATTGAACCATCTGTATATATTGCATCTGATCCTTGTTACTTAGAAATATGCTGAAGAAATCTCTCTCCGACTTCTACTTCGGATCTCTCCCCTTTCCCAATTCCGACCAAATCCAGCTTGACTTGATTAGTCCAAGGGGGGAATTGGGGAATTCCAACAGCCAGAACCTTAGTGAGATTTAAATTTAGATCTTCCACAAGATTCCTCATTCTCCTACCATAGGATCGGCTATCCTAAAGGGGTTGAAAACCAATCTGGATGTAGGAGATCCTGGAATCCTTTGTAGTCTCGTGTAGTAAATCAGGTTCATGTATTCCCGGTGTAATGAAACAGGTGGTTCTCCACTCTCAGCATACAGGGACTCCACAGGCAAAAACCTGAAAGCCCCAGTACAGATTCTGAGAGCTTCATTATGAACAGAGTCCAACATCCGGAGAACAGTGGGAGTTGCAGATGAATAAACCTCACATCGATAGTCAAGCTTACTATGAATAAGCGTTCGGTAAAGCCGTAGAAGCGGTGTGCGGTCTGCACCCCAAGATAGATGTGAAAACCCCCCGCAAAATACTAAGTGCTTTTGTAGCCCTCACTTTGAACTGTTTGATGTGAGGCACCCATGTAAGCCTTGAGTCAAAATTTAGACCCAAGTACTTCACCTCTTGGATAAATTGCATTGGGTTTGCTCCTAAATAGGGGGAAGGATGGAACTTTCCTCGTTTGTGGAAATGTATAGCCATGGTCTTGCTTGGAGAAAATTTGAACCCGTGGTATGTTACCCACTGTACAACCTGATTTACTGCAGTCTGCATGTGTCCTTGCACATCCTGGAAGCTTCCTCCTGAGCAGTACAGTGTAAAGTCATCCACATACAGATTACATGAGACAGCACTTAGAACAACCTTTACGATGTCATTTATAGCAATGGTAAACAGGGTCACACTTAAGACACTCCTTTGTGGGACCCCTTCCAACTGATCTTCCAGGTTAGAGAAATGTTTCCCACCCAAATTGTAAACTTCCTGTTAGTAAGGAAGCTTTGTATGAAGGTAGGTAATGCTCCTCTTAAACCAATGTCATACAGCTTCATGAGTATGCCATGCTTCCAAGTAGTATCGTAAGCCTTTTCAAGGTCAAAGAAGACTGCTATCATGTGACGTTGCTGTGTGAAGGAATTCTGTATAGCAGTTTCCATCCTCACAAGTGCATCTGTGGTCGATCTCAATTTTCTAAAACCATGTTGATATGGGGTCAACACGTTTTCCTTTTCTAGCAGCCATGTCAACCTGAAGTTTACCATCAGCTTGCAGATGTAGCTGGTGAGAGAAATTGGTCTGTAATTTCCTGGTATGGAAGCATCTTTGCCAGGTTTATGAACAGGAATGATTATAGCCACTTTCCATGTTGATGGTACTGTGCCTTCCCTATAGATCCTATTGAATAAGTCCAACAGGAACTTCTGGGAGCTCTCTGGTAAGTGAGATATCATTTGGTATGGAATATCGTCACTTCCTGGGGCAGTCTTACAGCAGAGCTGCAAAGCAGAGTCCATCTCCTTGTGCGAAAATGGCAAGTTGTATGGAAGTTTTGCTGCAGTCCTACTGAAGAATGACACTAGGTGTCATTCCTGCTCAGCCCGAAGAGTGGAGAATCGAGCAGTATAAGATGCTCCAGAGATCTCTGCCATGGATTTAGCTAGCTCATTTGCAACATCTTTATTGCCTGTGATGATTATGCCATCTGTCTTCATAGCAGGTTGTGACATGGATGTGCTCTTTTCCCATACCCATGCTAAGGAGGGTCCCAGAGTTAATCAAGGAGAAATGCTGTCTCCACGAAGACCGTCTAACCTCCTTTAGCACACGCCTGGCTTTGGCTCGGGTCTTTTTGTAATGGATCAAGGTTACAATCCTGGGGCATCGTTTCAACTGCCTTAATGCAGCTTTTCTTGCTCTAACAGCTTGTTGGCATTCATCAGACCACCATGATACCGGACGTCGATAGTACTGCCCACTACTTTTGGGAATGGATGCTTCTGCTGCTAGGTGAATTCGTGATGTGAAGTGATTAACAGCATCTTGAACACACTGGAAATCATTCCCAGACCCTTGCAATACTGTAGTTGATCTAAAAAGATTCCAGTCTGCACGTTCAAGTCGCCATCTCGGCACTCCATTACCTGGAATACCATTCACCTCCTGCAAAAATATTGGAAAGTGGTCACCATGTAAGTCTTCCATGACCTACCTAGTGAAGTTCAACTGTGAATCAGGTAAGCCTATTGATAGGCCTATATTGGAGAATGTCCCAGTTTGAATTTGGAAATGTGTGGGAGTGTCACTGTTCAGTAACACTACATATACTCCTAAGAACAAGGACTCCAAGGCCCTTCCTCACATAAAGTGTCTCCCCAGAGGTGATGCCGACCATTGATATCTCCCAAGAGTAGAAATGGATGTGGCAATCGCTGAAGTAGATTTTCCAAATCATTTATGTTGAGATTATGTAGAGGAAGATAGATGGATGCAACAGTGTAAGGTCGTGTCAAGCCTATTCTCCCAGCCTTCACCTGCAGTGTTGTCTGCAGGTGGATGGCCTGGTAGGGAATATCCTGACGCACCATTACTACTGCTCCTCCATTAGGTCCATTGTCAAAGGTCCCATAATGGGCTTGAACTTGGAATCCTCTCAGGAAAATGGGAATGATTTTCCCTGGTCATAATCTCTTGTAGACATACACAAACTGGATTATATGAATCTGTTAGATGTTGCAGTTCTTCCCATTTTGCATGAATTCCCAGACAGTTCCATTGGATTAGGGTATCCAGTTCTTCAGATTACTTCTTCATAAGGTGTTTGGCAGCACCTGTGGTCAAAGTTTGCCCCACACCTTTAGGCTGTCCCTTTCCAGGATCCTGGGAGTACCTTCTTAAGGGTTGTTTACTTGTGGAAATTGTTTCCATAGGCTTCCTTTGGACAGGATCAGGATTTCTTTGCCTGGGCAAAGAACGGATCTGAGCCTTTGCTTCAGGGGTATTCTGTCTAGCAGCGGAGGCCCCTGTGGATGTGGTGGCAGCTGGAGCTGTCACCATTGAGGCTCCTGGAGCCCTTCCTGACGGCTCCAAAGACCCCACTCAGAGTGGAGTCTTTTGAACAGGCTCAGGACTCCTTTGCCTGGGCAAAGGGCATACTTGAGCCTTAGCTTCTGCCTAGCAGAGAAGGCACCTGTGGATGTGGTGGCAGCTTGAGCTGTCATTGTTGAGACCTCTGGAGCCTTAAAACTGATGGCTCCAAAGACCTTACTTTGGGAGGAGGAGTCTCCTCAATAGACCCTTCACTCCTACTCCGTTTCTGGTGGTACAACTCACCAGAGGCAGTGTCAGCAATTTGGAACTAAGGTTTAAAGGAAGTGGCAGAATGTGTGGTGTAAGAAGCAGTGGAGAGCAAGGGTTGTTGGGAAGGAGGATGGGCTAGAACAGAAGCAAAGGACCTACCTGGCTGTGCAAACAGCACACAGGCACGTTGCTTTGCCTCTGGAAAACTAACTTTCTCCTTGCTCCTTATTACCAATATTTCTTTTTCAAATTTGTACCTTTTACATTGCTTTGAAGAAGCTTCATGAGCTTCTTTTCAGTGGTAACAGCATATTGGACCTGGACAGTTGTCATCTCCTTAATGACCTGTTGTACCACACTTTACACATACTCTTGGTTGCCCATTTTCTTTAAAACGACAAGAGTTAGCTCCATGCCCATAACCCTGGCAGTGGAAGCACCGCATAGGGTTGGGCACATATGGCTTTACCTTGAGGTGGTACCATGCTAACTTAACTGATTCTGGAAGGACTAATGTGTTCAAAATTAGAAGGAGAGCTGGTGTCAACTGTTTCAAACCATCAGCTTTCTTCTTAAAAGGTTTTACTCCCACTACATTAAAATTCTCTAGTTCCTCTAACAGTTTCTCCTCAGAATACCTCATCAGGTCTCGGGAAAAGACAATTCCCTTACACTGATTCAGGGTTTTGTGAGGAGAACATGAAACTTGAGCCCTAGGAATGTTGCATATCACATGCAGACGGTCACTCTCATCTGGTGACGAAACTTCAACTATCAAGCTACCATCTTGCTGTGGGGTGATGCGAGGATCACGTTGACACACTTCAACTATTTTCGATGTACTTCAAAAATATCAAGATCCATGATTGATACACCATCAATGGTCTTCACTACTAGATACTATATGAAATACCCTCATATTTACCAGGTAAGATTTCCTTGTTTATTCAACCTATACACGGAAGTTATTTTTAGAACCATTATAAACATTGATGGCATTAACATCGGAGGCCATAACATCAATAACTTGAGATATGCCGATGATACAGTTTTACTGGCGGACAATGAAGAACAACTGAAAGAGATTCTACTAAGAGTAAATGAAGCAGGAAAACAGTTTGGAATGAAAATGAATGCCAAGAAGACAAAATCAATGGTAATATCGAAGACATACCCCTCTCCAAGAATTCATATGTCCATTGACAGAGAAACAATAAATCAAGTAGATATCTTCACATACTTAGGTCAACTAATAACTGAAGATGGAAAGAACAATCATGAGATACTTAGGAGGATCTCAATAGCTAGAGGTTTATTTAACAAAATGAGAAGCCCATTAACTAATAAGAATTTAGGACTAAAAAAAAAAATTGAAATGTTATGTATGGTCCATCCTATTATATGGGTGTGAAATCTGGACCACTACAAAAAACACCAAGAAAAAAATTTCAGCCTTTGAAATGTGGACTTATCGAAGGATTTTGAAAATCTCCTGGAAAGATAAAATCACTAATGAAGAAGTCCTAAAAAAACATCAAAACTGATAGCACACTACTTGAAAACATATTGCGAGTCAGAAAACTCAGGTATTTTGGCCATCTCGTAAGAAAGAATAATGTTTCAAGAATTCTGTTAGAGGGAAGAATTAATGGAAGAAGGCAAGAAGGGAGACCTCGAACTATGTGGTCAACCAGTATTAGAGAATGGACAAAAATGAAGTTCAGTGAGGCAGTAAGAACAGCCGAAAATCGAATTAGTTGGAGAACTACCATATCCTCCAACCCTGCTAAGCGAGCTGATCAGAAGGTCAAGGCAGCTGCCACTCAATCCTGTGATGCTCGTTTTCCTCTCCCACACACCGACCTGAAACCCAGCATCAGTTGTCTTCACAATAAATGGAAGGAACAATGGAGGCATATCTCTAGAAACAAACTGCGAGAGATTAGAGATGACCTTGGCAGTTGGTGACCAGCATCCATCTCAACCGAAAAGTAGTTCGGGCACGCAAGACTGACTCATGGACCGATGATGGCTAAAAAAGAAGCACTTTGTGAGGGATGCCAAGAGCCATTAATGGTCGCAAATGTATTGGAAAGATGTGCAACATTCTCAAACTAAAGATGTTTGTACTTGTCTCCCCCATATACACTGAAAAATGTATTAGGGGAGGATTGTGACATAGCGGGTCTTATTAGATTCCTTAGGGAGACTACTTTAAATAAAATTTAATTATGCATAATGTTTATGCAATAATTTTATACACTTAGAGCATAATATTTATACTTTGAATTTTAATTATATTTATCGAACAAGGTATTCGCCGCTAATGACCTTAGCTGTTGATGTGGCAGATAATTTGAAATAATCAATCAATCTCCATGGCTATACATTTCTACAAAAGAGGAAAGTTCCATCCCTCCCACTGTTTAGGAGTAAACCCATTGAATCTAAGTTTTGGCCAAGGCTTACAATGGTACTTCACATCAGTTTAAGGTGAAGGCTACAAAAGCACTTAGTATTTTTTCAGGTTCTTTCTCATCCGTCTTGTGGTGCAGACTGCCCAACACTTCTGCTTATTCAAAGTAAACTTGACTGTGGATGTGAAGCTCATTCATTTGCAACTCCCACTGTTCTCCAGATGCTGGAAACTACCGGAGCTTTCAGGTCTTCACCTGTGGAGTCCCTGTATGCTGAGAATGGAGAAGCACCTCTTTCATTACACCGGGACTACATGAATCTGATTTACTACACGAGACTACAAAGGATTCCAAGATCTACATCCAAATCGGTCTTTCACCCCCTTGAGGACAGCCGATCCTGTAGTAGAAGAATGAGGAATCTAGTGGAAAATCTCAATTTGAATCTCTCCAAGGTTCTATTTGTTGGAACTCCCCAATATCCCTCTTGGTCCAATCTAATCAAGATGGATTTGGTTGGAATAGGGAAGGGTGAAAGCTCCGAAGCAGAAATCAAGGACAGATTTTTTCAGCACACTACTAGGCATCAAGGATCAGATGCAACATATACAGATAGTTTGAAATCTGAAAATGGTGTGGGCTTTACAACAGTGAGCAGCAGGAAGACTGCAGCTGGCAATCTTTCTTCGGCAGCCTCGATCTTCACTGCAGAATTAAATGACATCTTTGCAGCAGTCAAAATGACTGTTGATCTTAAGAACCGTTCTGCTGTAATATATTACTACTCTCATAATACTTTGCAAGCAATCAAGAGCTTAAACGGCACACCCAGCGATAAGGGAGTTCAAAATTGGCTTGCACTCATGCCATGTAAGATAACTGTGTGTTGGGTACCAGTGCATGTTGGTGTCTGTGGTAATGAACGAGCTGATCGGAGGGCCAAGGCAGCTGCACTCAGCCCTGTTTTCCTTTCCGACACACCGACTTCAAACCCATTTAAGTAATCAGTCAACCAGCATCCCAACCGACAAGTAGAAGTTGTGATAACAAGACTGAGAAACGGCCATACAAGACTGACACATGAGCCAATGTTGGCTAAAAGTGAAGCATGTGAAGGATACCAAGAGCCATTAAAGGTCGCACATGTAGTGGCCCATAGACGTATGTACTTGTGTATTGGGGGAGGATTGTGACATTACAAAGTTTTGTTGATTTCCAAAGATTAAGATATTAACCATAACAATGTCTGCCTTTCTGTTAAGTTTTGCACTTTTTTATTTGTATTACAAATTTATATATATATTTTTTTGCATCATATATGAATAGGAATGACTAATTAACTGCCAAAATCATGGCCCTAGCATAAAACATTCGTATCATTTGCGGTAATGGTTCTAAGATAAGCAAGTAAAACAAAGGGATTAGGTAAAATTACACTATACTATTCCAAATCCATATCAAGTAATCGAGAGTAATGACAGGAAAGATATGTAAACTAAGGCGACTGAATAAGTAAACCAAGTTGAGTGAATAGGTAAGCCAAAATGAAGGAATGAGACCACCATGATGAGGGAGTGTGGACTTCCATTAAATGAAATAAAGATTTTAGAAAACATTTATTAATCATGGACACTACATGAATCAATAAGCATATTGAATTTTCCTTTTCAACCAAATTGGTTATAGAAGGAAGGCGGCTTGCACACGTGTTCTTTGAGACACCTGTCGAAGCAGCACTTGTCAATGCCGCCGCACTTGTAGTCACTGGAGCAAGTTACTGGTGCTTGTGGTTGGAAACGCACCGGTGGGCAGGTGGGACGGACTTGTGGACAGTCAAGTGGCTTGGTGCCCACGGGCGCCTCAGGTTCAAACGCCGTTTCGCAGCAGTAAACTTGCTGCTCCGGAGTTCGGCACCAGCGCCTACAGGTGGCGGGTGGGGCTGTGGCGCTAGGGAAACCGCCAGGGAAACCGCCAGGGAAACCGCCAGGTTGCCCTCCAGGGAAACCTCCGGGGAAACCGCCAGGGCTCCCTCCGGGGAAACCGCCAGGGCTTCCTCCGGGGAAACCACCAGGTCTTCCTCCCGGGAAACCACCAGGGCTCCCTCCGGGGAAACCACCAGGAAAGCCTCCGGAAACTCCCCCAGGGAATCCGCCTTGAAAACCTCCGGAAACTCCTCCGTGAAGGAATCTCTTGTCCCCCTGTTTATTTCCCTTGTCATTGGCTGACGCCACCGCCAGAACACAGCACAGAGTAAGGCCGAGAACCTGCAAATCAGGAGATTATGTCAGCAAAGAGTTAGTGCCCTTGAAGCTCAGGGAAAGGGCGGGTAACTGTCATACGAGGGTTCGTCAGTCGTTCAGAAAAACAGAATAACCTTTAACTTCATATAAACTACATTTTTGTTAGGCGATCCTTTTTTGACATTTATACTTGATTCATGAACTTTGAACTACATGTTAAACTGAAATAGGTAAAAGTCTGTTTTCCATGAATTCCTCATTTTTATATAAGGACATCATTTAAAATGGACTACAAATTTTGTAAAATATATGTTTACAGAAATTTGGACGGTATTCACAAAAGAAATTTATCTATGACAGAAACAAAGTATTTTATCCATTTTTTCTGTTACTTCACGAAAATATCCTTAACAGCCAATTTTTGTATATGAAATTTAAGACAGGTCTAAAGATGTCCCACACACATAAAGGCGTCGACAACAATAATACGATCTTAGTTTTGATATGGAATACTTGTATGCCACTTTCTTATTTATATCACACGTTAATCGAACTATTTCCTCCATGTTCAATTACAGTTTCCTCTCCGATAAAGAAACGTGACGTTGCGCGCCTTCACAGCTCGCGCAATGACAACAACCTTAGAGGATTCCTCGGAATCATGTAAAAGATATTAGTCGTACATTATACGCATTATATAACTGCAGTCCATTGAAATATTGATCTTTGTTTCATTATCACAATGGGTTATTATCAGAGCATCTTTTAAAATATTAGTTATAGTCTTGTGTTTACCTTGAAATGTGGCAACAGAACGAGTCAGAGACGAAATGGTTAAGGGCAATCTTTGGACCGAGTCACTGACAATTTCTACAATCTTGGAAACAAAAATTGCTATGAGTTCTTTAAAATGTCAAAGATTTTTCTTTAAGCTTTCGTGAATACCGCCCCTGGCTTTTTTTTAACGAATTTACCTCAGAGCAACATCGTAAATGGAGAATTCTTAAATCTTTACAAGACTTTACAATTTTCTTTTTGTTAGAAAATGATAATACAAAAATGTGCCATATAAGCTGAGAGTGGAGCTTTGTGGTATGTCAGGCATACTTATATAGGTATCTCACATAACAAATGAAAGTTACTAAGCTGAACCATTGGATATAGATTCTACTATTGGTGAAACACCTTGATCCTCTTTCTCTTAAAAAAAAAATCTTTATCAACCACAATCACGCCACAGCCTCCACTATCTGTCTCGAAGTACCAAGAGAGCACTGACCTTCATGTTGTAAGCGAAGGATGTTCGTGTGGCTGGGAGAGCTGCGAACTTCCTTATATACCCGGTCGCCTGGTTTGGCTCCTCCCCCTCCACCCAACATCGCAGGCAAAACCCGATTGCTATGGGGTTTTCCACTGGTTGCTGCTTCGGACATTGCTTGCGGTTTTGCAGCAGTAATTCTGATTTTTTTTTCTTTTTTTTTCTTTTTTACTATTTTTATCTTTTTATTATTATTTTTATTTTTATTTTTAGGAACACAGGACGGAGAACTTTAAGTGATTTATAATGGAGAGAAAGAAAGAGAGAAAAAAGTATATGTAGAGAGAAAGAATGCGGTGGAGTTTCCAGACAAAGAAATTGCAAATAAGAAGAAGTGCCGGGGAAGAAAGAGGAAAAAAGAGGTTAAGCAGAAGAGACAACGGAATGAGAGAAGGCAAGGACAAAGCGAGGAAAGAAGAGGATGGAGAGGGAGAAAGAATGAAGGAAAATGACAAAGGAAAGAATATACGATTTTAACATTTCCACTCTTCTTCCCGAGTCCTTCTCTCTCTCCTTTGTTAACTCAGGGCTATTCTATATTCATTTATTAATTTTTGTATAATAATCATTCTTATATCTATATCTATATCTATATTCATATATCTATATCTATATCTATATCTATATCTATATCTATATCTATATCTATCTATACATATATATTTTTTTACGATACCACAATAATGAATGAAGGTTAAAAGGTTAAACTAATGAAAAATAAATGTACCTCATTCTCAAAATCGACTCTATTCTGATACTTGTCTTGACATACTTATCTGGGCTTACTCACTTATACTGGTTTACTCGCTTACTCATGTTGATTAACTTTCTTATATAGATATACTCACAAAATCGTATTGGTTTATTTACTTGTTCATATCGGGTTTTTCATTTCTATTCAGTTTATTCATTGTTCACTAATTCATATTGCTTTACGTCCTTACTCATATCGTTTTACTCACCTGCTCATATCGATTTACTCACGTAGGTTTACTCA
>NC_051428.1:23447737-23467737 GCF_015228065.2 Penaeus monodon | reverse complement strand
ATGTCAACATATAAATGTCCCCATGATGTTTCATCAATAGTAGAACCTATGTCAAAAGAGTCAGATTGGTACCTTTCATATGTTATATTAGATACCCATATAAGCATGCTTAACGTACCACAGACCTTCACTCTCAGCTTATATGGCATATTCTGAATTATCATTTTCTAACAAAAAGAAAATTCTGAAGCCTTGTAAAGACCTGCTCTGAAGTAGACTCGTTAAAAGAACCAGGGGCGGTATTCACGAAAGCTTAAATAAAAATCTTTGACAGTTTAAAGAACTCAAAACAATTTTTGTCTCCAAGATTGTCGAAATTGTCTGTGACTCGGTCCAAATACTGCCCGTAACCATTTCGTCTCTGACTCGTTCTGTTGCCACATTTCGAAGTAAACACTCAGCTATAGCTAATATCTATACTTTAATAGACCGTCTGATAACAATCCATAGAGATAATGAAATAAACATCGATATTTCAATGACTCGCAATTATATAATGCGTACTGGATCGTACATCTAATATTTTTGATATGATAACGAGGAACTCTCTAAGTTTTGTCACTGTGTCAGCTGTGAGGGCGCGCAACGTAGTGTCGGAGAGGAAACTGCAGTTGAATATGGAGGAAATAGCTCAGTTAAATGTGATCATAAATAAGGAAATGGCATGCAAGTATTCCATAGCAAATGTAAAATCGTATTACTATTGTCGACGCCTCTTTATGAGCGTAGGACACCTCTAGACCTATTTTCGTGGTGACAGAGAAAAAAACGAGTCAGATATTTTGTTTCTTTCGTAAACAGATTTCCTTCGTGAATTCCGTCCCATTTTCTGTAAATATATCTTTTACCAAATTCGTAGTCCATTTTAAACTAGGCCCTTATATGTAAATTAAGAATTTCGATGGACTTCCTTTGTTTATATTTCTTATTTCATGGAAAGCAGAACTTTATCTATTTCAGTTTAACATGTAATTCAAAGTTCATGTCCAAAGGATCACCTGACAAAAATGTAATTAAAATAAAGTTAAAGATTATTCTGTTCTTCTGAATGCCTGGCGAAGCCTCCTCTGGTAGTCACCCGCCCTTTCCCTAAACTTCAGGGGCATCTACTCTCTGCTGACATAATCTGATTCGCAGGGTCTCGGTCTTGCTCTGTGCTGTGTCCTAGCGGTAGCGTCAGTCGACGGCCAGCGAAGTCAACGAGGTCAGGGAGATAAGAGATTCCTTCATGGAGGAGTTTCCGGAGGCTTTCCTGGCGGTTTTCCCGGAGGAAGCCCTGGCGGTTTCCCCGGAGGGCATCCTGGCGGCTTCCCCGGAGGGCATCCTGGCGGTTTCCCTGGTGGTTTCCCTGGCGGTTTCCCTAGCGCCACAGCCCCACCCGCCACCTGTAGGCGCTGGTGCCGAACTCCGGAGCAGCAAGTTTACTGTTGCGAAACGGCGTTTGAACCTGAGGCCCCCGTGGGCACCAAGCCACTTGACTGTCCTCTAGTCCGACCCACCTGCCCACCGGTACGTTTTCTTCAACAACAGGGACCAGTACCTTGCTCCAGTGACTTCAAGTGCGGCGGCCTTGACAAGTGCTGCTTCGACAGGTGTCTCAAAGAACACGTGTGCAAGCCGCCTTCTTTCTATAACCAATTCGGCTGAAAAGAAAAATTCAACATGCTTATTGATTCATGTAGTGTCCATGATTAATAAATAATTTCTAAAATCTTGATTTTATTTAATGGAAGTCCATACTCACTCATCATGATGGTCTCATTCCCCTATTTTGACTTACCCATTCACGCAACTTTACTCATTCAGTCGCTTTGGTTTCCTCGTCTTTCCTGTCAGTACTTTCGATTACTTAAGTGTGGGTTTGGACTTTACTATTATCTTGGAATTTTACTAAATCCCCTTGATTTATTTACTCATCTTGGCTCACTGATTCATCCTGGATCTAATCACTTACTCGTCGGATTTGCTCCATATTAATAGCCTCGTAATTTGATTTAGTCAATTATCTATGTTGTTACTAGCATTCTCTATTTATTATCATTATTATTATTATTATTATTATTATTATTATTTTCGTTTTGATTATACTTATGACAGTTTACTCTGCATCTCATTATAATTAGTTATAATTTCTCCGCCTTAATCATCTCGTTTAACTCTGCGTTTAATAGCCTATTTAAAAGTAAGTCAGATCCTTTTTTTATCTTTTATTATTTGTTTATTTATTTATTTATTTATTGGCTAGATTTACTCTAGTGATATATGATTACCAGGGTTACCACCATTACCGCAAATGACACGAATGCGACGCTAGAGCCACGATTGAAGTTTTAGCATCAGCCTCTAAAGTGTTGCCATGCAATGGATTTGAGCAAGGAAGAGCACGAGAACTCTTGATGACGTCACAGCTCTCTATCTCCTTAGTTTTCTCATTGCTCTTTTCATTCATCCACTTTGTTTTTCTTTCTCCCATTCACTAAGTCATTCACTCTCTCTCTTTCTTCCATTTATTCGTTCTTTCTCTCTTGTATTTTTTCTTCTCCCTCTTGATTATTTTCCTCTCATTCTCTCTCTTTCATTCGTTCTTCATGGTATCTCTTTGCCTTTTTCTTTCTCTCCCTCTTTCATTTGTTTATACGTTTACTCTCCTCCTCTCTTTAATATCTCAGTCCACTAACCGGTACCTCTCAATTTTCTGGCACAAACTGACACCATTCCACCTCAGCTTCTTAAACTAAACCTCTGTTGTCCTCTGTAAAAAAAACAACTTAGTCGGACAAGTTAGGCAGAAATGAGAAAATATCAGTCGATTCAGACATGGGAGCAGCATGGACGATTTGCCTCTTGTGACGTCATCAAGTTTCCCGATTTTTTTTTTTTTTTTTTTTTTTTTTTTTTTTTTTTTGGGTGGTGGTTAACATTTGACGCAATGGATGATCGTAGTTCCGTGAGAATTATCTGAAAGTTCAAATTCAATTGCTGATACAAAGTTATGAGATTAGCCTAAAAACATGATTCTGGGTAAAGTAAAATAGAACTGGCCACCACTTTTCACCGTTATTCGTTAAAAATAAGTTATATGTGAACACCCGTGGAAACAGTTACATACTCCTGAATGTGTGTATGTGTGCATGTATAAATGTATATGAATACGAATACATATATGTATATATATACACATGCATATGTATACATACATATATGAAGACGAATATGTATGTATATACATTCATATATATATATATATATATATATATATATATATATATATATATATATATATATAGAGAGAGAGAGAGAGAGAGAGAGAGAGAGAGAGACATATAATAAACAGGAGGACAAGGACAGCAGGAAACCACATCATGCGCATTTTCATTTATTAAACCTTCGGACATCAACAACTGTGTCCATCATCAGAATCTGCATATATGAGAGAAACACATTTGTAAAACCTTTGTACATTAATAATGGATATATAATTACAGCGAGAATAAACACAAGATACAACAGCATCACAAATTATAAGAGTATAACACGGGTGAAAATACTAAACAGTGAAACAAAATAAGATGCTTTGCTTACGATTATTCTCCATAGATGGAATGTGGAGTATGTGACTGTGCCATGTTGGCGAGACGACAGTTTACAGAAATTTTAATGCCTGGGTGTCCGTTGTAGGTGGGTGAGGGAGGGGGGGGGGGAAGAGGGGGTAACGTGTGCAAATTATTTCAAAGTATAGAGAGTAGCTTAACTTGCATTGTTGTTTATGTTTGGTTTTATTTCTTTAATCAACAAAGATTCAAAGATTCTTAAATCACTTATCTCTTTTGCTTTTTCTCATATTGTGAAATCATCTAGCTTTATTACATGGTTTGTTTTAAGAGAGTGATCTCGAATTAAGGAGTACGTTGGAGAGGATAGTGGACGTAATGTCCGATAAGAGACCCCTTTATGCTCACAATATCTCATCTTCATACTCCATGTTGTTGAACCTATATATCTAGCGTTACAGCTAGAACAGTTGCAAGAGTAGACTAGGCTTGAGCATAAATGTTTTGGAACAGTATGTAGTCGGAAAAAACGAACGAATAGTGGAATTGGTGAAGATCCTGAAATAAATTTGTGGAAAATGGTAACTAAGTTGTTTCTGTAGTTCTTTCCGTAAGAAAAAAATTGTGTGTCCATAGTATGGTAGTTTAAGGCATCGGATATCCCGAGGCACATTGTAATTCATTGGTTTTGGGCAGATCATCTCATTTAAGAATAGTCCTATCTGTTTCTGAATGACAGCCACTGGGAATTTGTTAAAAAAAAAAAAAGGTTTCTAGGAACAGAATTTCTCGCTTTATAGAATGCCAGTCTCAACAAAATTGAAAACATCTGTGCAACGATGTTTTGACTGCAGTGATTTTAAACATCATAGGTAAGAAATAATTTAAACCAAGACCAGTCAAAGTAGGTTTTCTGTACACAGAGGTTTTAAAGGTATTATGATTATGATCAAACCTAATATCAGAAAAGAAAGGGAGTTGTTGACTTCGACTAAGGAAGTAAAATGTATGTTGCTATGTTTAGAATTAACATAGTCTAAAAATGTTTACATGTAAAACGTCATTGAACAACAGAAAAATGTTATCATCATAACTTTTAGACAACAGTGGTTTAAAATGAGATGGGCAGTTTGCTATCCATTTACTCTCTTGATAACATAAAAACGCATTTGCGAGAGTTGGGCCTACTGGGCTTCCCATTGCTACGCCATCAGCTCGAGAGTATAATTGGTTGTTAAACATAAAAACAGAATCTTCTACAGATAATTTTAGCTATTTCACAAATTGGTCCTTTGTGAAGTTATACATATTATCAGTATTTTCAAATAAACTTTTTATACAAATATCAATTGTTTCTTTCAAAGGTATGTTTGTAAATAATGACTGTGCATCAAAACTGGTCATTATACTAGGGTTTTCGAAGTTAATTGTAGGCACATGCTTAGGAAAATCAAACGTTTTGGACAGCGTATTCATTGGTAGTAATAGGGTTTTAGGATTGACACTAAGAATTTGGCTAGATGATAGTTAAACGTTTTTACTGCTGACAAGATAGGTCTAATTGGTACATTGGGTTTATGAACTTTTGATAGTTCATATAACATTCCAGGCAAGGAGCCAGATGCTCTGAGTTGATTATATGTTTCCATGGAAATGAAGTCATTGCCTTTCAAATGTTTTAACAGCCTATTAAATTTATCCTCTGATTGAATAATCTTAGAAAAGGCTCAGTGTCTAACTTTCTACTTTCCGTATGATCTGATAGTAGTACATTTACTATATTGTCATTGATATTTTTTTTTTCTATTATCACAATTTTTTTTTTCTAATATCACAACGGCTTTTCCTTTGTCAGGTTTAGTCATAATGATGTTAGGGTCAATCTTTAAAATTCTTCAAAACGCTGTGTTTGGCTTTGCTAAAAGATGGTAACCAATGTCTATGTACTTTGAAGCCGTAAAAAGTTTCATTGATCAAACAAGTAATTTTCTCAAAAAACTTTGTTTGCCAGAATCAGGGTTGTCACGAATTTGGCATTTATTATTGGTATTCATAGACATTCAAACGCTAAAAAATTGTCAACAAATGTAGATTTACAAAGTAAAGCAGAATCAAGACCTAAATTTAGTAACTTGGTTTCATCCTCAGATAGTTTTCTATTTGAACAATTAAATATTACTTTATTGCTTTCGACTTCATATTCTGGAGTTCAGCCAGGGTTGTGCATTTTTGTTTTGTTTTTAATAGCTAGTTTTAATCTTAACAAGATCTTTGTCGTTGTTCCTTGTTAATAAACATTTAAGGCAATTAAAATCAGTGAATGAGGTGAAATTTCTCAATTCTTGAAGTAACAGAGGATACTTGGCACTTTCGTAAGCAAGTTGTTTGGTCTTTTCCCTAATTTCATAGTTGAGGAGCTTGAAAAGCCAGGGTCTGTATAATCTGGTGTCAGAAAATCTATTGTTATACACTTTAAACTGTAAAAGCTTAGAAATAATGTTATAATTCTAACAGGTTTGGAGAAATTCAATGTCCAGGTTTAAGTTCTTGATATTGAAATCCGCCCTCTCCGTCATAGCGGTTGGATAATATTTCCGCAATAGATGTTCCATGGAAGAAACGGATTACTATTATAAACAAGAGGACCAGGGCAGCAGGGAACCCACTCATGCGCATTTTCATTTATTAAGCTATCGGACATCAACAACTGTGTTCACCATCAGAATCTGCATATCAAGAGAAACATATTTGTAAAAATTATGTACATTAATACTGAATATATAATTACAGCGAATAAGAATCACAACATACAACAGCAACACAAATTATAAAAGTAATATGTTTATGAGATATGCCTGCTGGTCAATGATGTTTCACATGTAAACATGCTTTTTTTAGTATGTTAACTCTAAACATGACAACATACATTTTACTTCTGAAGTCGAAGTCAACAACTCCCCCTGTATTTTCTGGATATTTGGCTTTATCATGATCATAATACATTTAAAACTTCTGTGAATAGAAGACCTACTTTCACTGGTCTTGATTTAAAATATTTATCCTCATCTTTTTTATAACAAATTCCCTGTGGCTGTCATTCAAAAATAGATAAGATTATTCTTAAATATGATGCTTTGCCCAGTACCAATGAATTACAATGTGCCTCGGGACATCCGATGCCTTAAACTACCATACTATGGACACAAGCTTTGTCTTACAGAAAGAACTACAGAAACTTCTTAGTTACCATTTCCCTCAAATTTATTTCAGGATGATCTTCACCAATTCTAGAACTATTCCTTCGTTTTTTCCGACCAAAGACTGTTCCAAAACATCTATGCTCAAATGTAGTCTACTCTTGCAACTGTTCTAGCTGTATCGCTAGATATATAGGTTCAAGAACATTGGGTATAAATTGAGATATTGCGAGCATAAAAGGGTCTCTTATTGGACATTACGTCTACTATCCTCTCCAACGTACTCATTAATTCGATATCACTCTCTTAAAAGCAGGGGACACATGATCATACTTTCGTAAACCACCAACAGCGACTTTAGCAGTGAAATTTTGTAGCTTCTGTACTCTTTTAATTTGGTCACTCCCCAAACTCGCGAACAGTAGTTAATAATGCTTAATACTAACGATTGTACAACCACGATTCGTGTTGACTTTTCGAAACAATCTGCTATTCGGTTAAGGTATAAGAGGGTTCCTATTACTTTCCTATGCATCTTATCTATATGAACGTTAAAAAGCATATACTGATCCATATAAACACCAAGGTTTTTAACAACTGTGTTGGGTTTTATGGAATTTCCATTAAAATTTATAGTGATATCATATGGTAGATTTCAAATTATATGCCTGGAACCAATAAATAAGCATTGTGTTTTCTTTTCATTCAAGAGTAGACCATTATTTTGAAAATATGTTCTAACTGTAGATAAAAGATTTTCAGCTCTTGCAATCACTTGAGCAATATTATCAACATCCCCAGTTAGAAGAAGCTGGGTGTCATCTGCGTACTGGATGACAAGACATTCAGACACACTGTGAGAAATCATTCACATACACAGAGAAGAGAATCGGTCCTAAAACAGACCCCTGAGGCACACCAAAATTAACATTTTGTGGGGAAGATATTGTATTACCAACTCGTACTGATTGAGATCTGTTTGACAGATAACTACGGAGCCATATTGGATGCACATTCAAGTTCTTACATTTATTTATAAGGATACTATGATTGACACTGTCGAAGGCCTTAGATAAGTCAAGTAAAATAAGAAGGGATATTATCCTGTTGTCCATAATTTTTAAAATTTTCTCTGTAACTTTAAGAAGAGCAGATTCTGTGGAGAGGCCACTCCGAAACCCATGTTGTGCATCGGAAAGTAACTTATAATGCTCCAAATATGACATAAGCTGTTTAGCAACAATTTTCTCCAATATCTTTGAAAAAATTGGGAGCAGGGATATTATTTATTTATTTACATCATCAGCATCATTACTTTTATAAAGAGGAACAACATGAGAAATTTTCCAAAGATCAGGGAAGGTATTGGTTACAATTGAGGTGTTAATTATCACCGTTAAGTAAAAGACAATTATTGGCAGCGAGTCCTTTATGAAACGATACTGAATGCCATCAGAGCCATAGGAATTTGTCTGTTTTAGGGATTTTATTGTCAATATCACAGTATCACAATCCACAGGTTCCGGCCGAAATATGCCATTTTAATTTTGATAATCAAAATTAAGTCCATTAATGTTTTCATTATCATTTGCATTAAGATTCTCTTGTGTTTTTTCGTACACGTGTCTACCAATATTTGCAAAGAAGACATTGAATTCTTCTGCTCTCTTTTTTGAGTCTTCCTTATTATAGGACTGACGGGAATTTTGATTTGCACCTGGAATCATTTTCTTAACGGTTTTCCATGTAGCAGTAATATCATTTTTATTACATTGAAATTCACTTTTAAAGTATTGTTTTTTACTTTGATTTATAAGAGATCTCACACGTCTCTTTGCCTCTTTGAATTGCTCTCTTAGATTTGAGCAAGAGGGATTGCTCTTAATATTTTTCTTCAGTGTGTCTCTGGCTGTCATTGAAACTTTTATTTAATCATCTCTCCATGGAGCTGAGGGTCTTGTTATTTTCCTTGTCACAGTTGGTGCACAGATGTTTATACATTTTAGGAAAACGTCATTTAGAGTTTGTACTTGTATATTGACAACATCTGTATGCAATATTTTGTTAAGTGTAGGAGCCTCATTTAGGAGTAGATTGCAAAAGTTTTCTCGATTGTAGTTCTTCAGGCACCTAAATGTTTGAAATACTGGTTGTCTTTTTGTTTTTTTAATATTTAAAGTTGCAGCTATCAATTCGTGATCTGCAACAGGGTTAGGAGTGATTTCTACGTCCGTTATGATTTCAGGTTTGTTGGTAATCATAAGGTCTATGAGTGTTGCAGATGAAAGGGCTATCCTAGTTGGTTTGTTTACCATTTGCGTTAAATGTAAATTCTTAATTATCTTACACATTTTGTTGTCTGGGGCCAATAAATTATCATTAAAATCTCCTACAATTATAAGAGGCTTGTTGCGTAGGCAAATGCTTCGGAAAATATCCGAGATGTATGCAAAAGAAGGAGCGTGGGCATGAGGATGGCGATAGATACAGCCGACAATTAGAGATGACAATTTTTTGCACTGGATTTTAATCCATAAATCTTCAACACCATCTATTGCTTCAGCACCTGTGCTAAGCTCACTAGACTTTAGGTCGTCTCTTACATAGACACACACTCCTCCCCCGCGTCCATGATCTTTGCGATAAATAGTATACTGAGGAATGCTCACCAGAGAATCACTTATGCAAGGGAGAAGCCATGTCTCACTTATGCAGAGCACATCAATATGATTTTCTTTTATCAATATTTCTATTTCTTCCTTATTAGCAAGTAATGATTGCGCATTTATATGTGCAAGTTTTATAAGGTCCTTAATCAATTCAGGTGAATGACTATCGGCTCCTCCTTCTTGGCCAAGATCCTATTTGTCATAAAAGTTGCAGAGTTTACTCTTATGTCCATATGAGTGGCAGGATGCACATTTCACCTTATGGTCGAACCTACATTGAGACTGTCGGTGATTAAATTCCCCACAATTATAGCATCCGCTTCTCTGATACCCATGGCGTTGCCTAGTCATTTCTGATGGTATTCTATTCCATCTAGAATTACTATTGCGACTGTGGTTATTGTCCCAAGAATTTCTTTGAGAGGTTTGCCTTTTTATACCATGATGGTGTAAAGTGTTTTCATTTGCCCTGGGTTCCTTATGAAATGACTGTCATTGTTACGCTTAGCTGAATTCAGGGGATTCGCTTGTCGTCTGTTTGTGTCATGCAAGGACTCGGTTAATTTAAAATATGGACTTTGTTTACTAATGGTTTTCAACAACCTGACTACACCATGTCTATTCAGAAATATACCTTCATCATCATTTTTCCATTTTAAAACACATTTCATCTACATCGCCAGTACCAAATCTAAAGTTGAGATAAGTAGAGATGATTTTGATTCCATTATTCGAGCTCCATTCCTTTAATTTAGTATTGTAATGACTGATCCTATCATCAAGATCTTCTAAACCTAGAGCTGGTACCAGTTCACATACAAATATCTCCATGGTATCATTCTTCTTTTTCAAGTCTAAAATTAGAGATCCTAATTCATCCAGAATATTATCAGCACTCACATCCTCCATCAGTTCGTGGATCCCGCAATACAGAATACATCTGGCTGGAGTCCAGTCCAACTTCTCGTTGATCCAGCACCGCACGAGGTCCATGGTGGCCCCTTGGATGGTCCTGATGGAGCAGTTCGTCGCGAGATTCGAGGCCTTGACGTCGCTGAAGTTGGTGTCGCCAAGGAGCAGCGTTTTCTCGGGTTTCCGAAGGGGGGACTCGGGCATTCCAGAGTCTGTAGAGGTGGGGTTGTGTTGCCCACTGCTCACTTGCTCCTCTAGGGTGGAAACACGATCGTTCAGCCTGTTGATTGTTACATAGGCGTTTTGAACCATCTTGTTAAGTTCTTCTATTTCGGCATCTTTCTTGGCTACTTTTCTTTAAGATCTTGAATCTCTACCAGGATTTGTTTAGGTGAGTCTCCTGATTCTTCTTCCTCTACTCGCTCATGATTTGGTTGTTGTGCACCCATTATCATGTCGACAAGTTTGTCTTTAGTAACCCAAATCTTGGTTAATCCCATGTTCCGACATTGTTTTTGCAGCTCCAACTTGGTAAAGTTGTTAAATAAATATTCCCAAGTCGGATTCTCGAGAGAAGGTTCCATGCTGCAAGCGTACGGACAAGGAAGGACAGCGCGCGGGCTTGGTACCATAGCGCACGAGAGAGGTATGACAGCACACGAGCCGAGAAGACAGCGCGCGGTCCAGGAAAGACAGTGCGCCGGCCAGGGGACACAGTGCGCGGGCCAGGGAAGAAAGCGTGAGGGCTTGGCAAACAGCGCGCCGAACGATGTACGATGATATCTCCGCAAGAAGGGGGGGTGTGATGAGCCGGGGGGATGCCGCTTGGGAGAGCGAATGACGGGTAGATCTAGGGGTAGGCGAGGTCACGTGACGCCATACTGCGCATGCGCAGTATGGCGACTTGAGGGAGGGTGGGGCAGACACTTTAAATTTTTTCACAGATATTTTTTTCTAAGTCCTTAAAATCTTTATTTCCACAAAACTAGCTCAGGCTGATCACTGTATGTTCATAACACTTACTGCTTAGTCTGGGAGTTCTATGTGAGAAAAATCCACGCGATGTCAGTCCAGGCGAGATCGACCTTAGAGTCGGCGAGTGCGCAGCCGTACACTACACCATGCAGGATTAAAAAAAAAAAAAAAAAAAAAAAAACGCAGGAAAAGGAGCAAGGAAATAAATGGGAAACAGTGATATGAAGATGAGAGATCGACTGAAGAGATCGCAAAGAATAAACAAGAGGATTGTGTAGGAGAATGAGTGAATAAAGAAAAATAGTCAAGGCCGATGAATGAATAACACAGACACAATAAACCAAGGGGAATGAGCGAGCCAAGAGCAACTGGTTGTTAGAGCTGAGTAAGTAAGACCTTGAGGAAATCAGCATGAGTAAGTAAGCCAAGATCAACGAACTAAACCAAGATGAGTAAACCAATATCAGTGAGTATATCAATATGAGTATGTGAACCAATATGAATGAGTAAACCGAAAAAGAGTATATGAGTAAATAGATTCCAGTAACTAACGTATATGAGTCAACCTAAATAAGTAAACCAGTTTGAGAAAGTCATTATAACAATTTGAGTAAATCAATATGAGTGACTAAACCACAGTAAACCAAAGGGAGTAAATGAGAATGCGAGTAAACCAACTTGAGTGGGTAAATGGATATGATAAAATGAGTAAAGCAACTTGAATTAATAAATCAATATGAGTAAGAAAACCTATAGTGAGTAATCCAGTATGAGTCAGTGAGTGAACCAATATGAGTAAGAAATCCTTTGAGTGAGTGAACCAATCTGCGTAAGCGATTATGAGTCACAATATATAACTTAAAGCTCGGAACAAGAAAAAAATTTTTTTGCTTTTATGTTCTACTATTTTCCTTTTTTTGCTACTTAAAAAAATGCTACAAATAATCAAGTTTTCCGATCAGTGTTATAGATATAAAATTAATTACAGAAAATCGATATTTTAAAGGTAATGAGTGAGCAAATCTTGTCTTTGCCTGCTCTCCCCCGCAATTTTCTTCCTACCATACCTATATATGCAAACTCCCTCGTTTTCTTTCTTTGCATATTCGTGAAATATTTCTAAAACTTTGAGTTCTTCAGCATTCAATCAATTATTCTGTCGTATCCAGCCTTAGGAAAATAATAGCGTCAAAAAAAAAAAGAAAAAAAAAGTCATCCTGACTTCTTTTACGCCAAAACCATGCATCGAGCTTCTCCCTCGCGTTCGTCGATGTTAGGAAGGGAAGCCCTCATTAGTTACATCTTGTGTGACGACCGAATAGTAAACCAATGCGCGTTATTAAACTTTTTACCATGTGGCTCCCCTGGGACTCCGGCGCCACGGCCCTCTGACTCGCGGGTGATATCTCTAGAAGCACTTTATCTTCCGTTGAAGTTTCAGCGTCGGCAAACTAAGCATCGAGCACCAAGTGATCGAACCCAGTTCTCTCACCATCCACATTGCAGCTTCTACCCACATCCCAGCGCCCTGTTTGCGGGCTAGCATGGATGAGTAACCTCGTCTTTGCCTGCTCTTCCCTGTTATTTCTTTCCTACGGTATCCTTATCTGCTAACTCCCTTGTGTTCTTTCATTATATATTCATTAAATATTTTTGAACCTTTGAGTTCTTCAATAAAATTTTCTTTCGTATCCAGCCTTAAGGGAACAATAACGTCAAAATTAATATAGCAAACTCGTACGTAATGTTGGAAGCAGCAACAAGTTCGAGGAAGGGGGAGGAGCCAAACCAGGCGGTCGTGTATATAAGGAAGATTGCAGTTATTCTCGCAATCCTCACAAACATCCCTCATATACAGCATGAAGGTGAGTTCTTGTAGGGTGCTTTGAGACAGGAAGTGGAGGCTGTGGCGTGATTGTAGTTAATTTTGTATAACCGCCTTTTTCAGAGGGGGAGAACCAGGTGCATTTTCTTTATGGATAAATTAAATCAACCAAAATTATTCCATTAGAAGAATCTATATATGCAAAGGGTCAGCTTAGTGTTTTTGACTTCATATAATAATTGTTTTCGAATGTTTCAGAGTGTGGAACATGCTTTATATAAAACTTGTTAATATTTAGTTTTGGTGTTCAATATAACTGTTGAACTCATGATAAGTATCAGGGAAACTGCGGGGTAAAAACGAATGACTCGAGTAAAACTATCAGTAATTTGGTTATTGTGAAGCACATTCATAGTAAATGGGGGCGAAGCCAAATATTTACCCCCAGGCTAGTTTGCAAAATCTTCACCTCGTATGTTCCGGCAGGATAGAGCCCGGGCAAGTATCTGAATTTCGCACATTGATGGTATATAGTGGACTTTGCCCCCTATCCCCTTTCAGGCGAGGTTGTCGCCCCTTGGAATCTTACCTCGTGTGTTCCAGCAGGATAGATCCCGGGCAAATATCTGGATTTCGCACCAATAATTACTTACCTTGACAAATGAATCCGCAATGGCCACCCTGCAAATCGTCAAAATCCCCGTCGTCGGGAATTGTGACCACTATCCGCCGCACTTTTTCGTCATTGCCATGATATTTTGATGTTTTTTTTTTTTTTTTTGCAAAATAGCACCTTTTACACAGTCTACCTAGCTCTGGTAGACTGGTTGTTTGTGTCTATCGTCACGTCACGGCCAAGTGCAATTCCTACTACTTCATTTGATTTCCCTCGCTTACGTCATCCACTACATTCCGTCCGATTGTTTTATCGCTTCCTCGCTTTCACGTCATTTTTTCTCGCTGTTGTAAGAGTGCCTGGAGTTTTTGAGTTTATATCCTCTTTACTAACCTTATTATTAGTTTGCGAATAAAATGCTATAAGAAGAAAAGTGTCTTAATACGTTCTATTGGGTGACATGGTCAGATTCTTCAATTTTGGCGAAAAGCGTCATTTCCCATACCAAAATTTCCTAGAAAAAAAAAAAACTTTAGTCGGATCAATACATTGCGTAGTTCAAAGTTCATAAGTCAAGCATGAACATGAGCGAAGAAATGCCTGATGGAAGTGTACTTTATATTAAGTTAAAAGTCAATCTATTCTCAACAACGGCTTCGAGGCCTCATCCGGCAGTCACCTACCCTTTCCCTAAATATCTATAACGCTACATAAACTCTCTCCTGACATAACTTTGATTTGTAGGGTCTCGTAATTATTCTATGCTGTGTGCTGTTGGTGGCGTTAACTGAAGGCCATGTCAGCGGACTTCACTTCAGTGGAGCGCATGGAGGTAAGCCTCCAAGCTTCATTGGCGGAAACCCCAGCCCAGCCACCGAAAGCTCTACTGACGAATCCACAGTTAGCCCCGATTGGAGCTGGTGCAGAACTCCTGAGGGTCAAAATTTCTGCTGCAGTTGAACCCGAGGCATCCGTTGGGACCAAGCCAGTTGACTGCTCACTTGTCTGTCCAACCTGACCATCGGTACATTCTCTTGAACAAGGGGGACCGGTACCTTGCTCCAGCGACTTCAGGCGTGGTGACCTTGACAAGTGCTGCTTCGACAAGTGCCTGGGACAACACGGGTGCAAGACGCCTTCCTTCTATTGTCAATGTAACTAAAATGGAAATATAGGTGCAATCACTTATCCATGTACAATCCCTGAGGTATGTTTTCATTCGATGTTTGAACACACACACTCGTCTTATTCTCGTTCACCTGTTTCAGTTTATCGACTCGCCCAAGCAGTCTTCGTTACATTTGTTTATTTTCAAATTATTTTTCATTTTTCTATTATTTATTTATTTTTACCCAATTTCAGTTTGCTCACTGCCTCATCATTTTTACTTTATACATATGATTCACTCGTCTTGGGTTAGTAACTCACTCTATTTTTTTTTTTTTTACATGTACCTTCGCTTCCTTTTTTTCCACTTGTGCGTCTTGGTTTGCTCGTTATTCATATTCTTTAATTTTCCCGTTGATCTTGCTTCAATGATTCACACTTGCTTGTTATTTGTATAATAATCAATCCCTAGCGTTAATTCATTTTTTCTCCACCTTTTTGATCTCTCGCTTTCCCAAAGACCCACATCTCTCTCTACCTAAACTAAACTCACCCACTCTTTACTTATCCTTTTCTGTGGCCATCTTCACTTATCTTGCTCATCTCTGTATCTCTCTGGTTAGACCACAATATCCTCAGATAACCAATATGGTCCATGATAATGTTTCGAAGCCTGACTCACCCTAATCCAAACCTTTAATATTCATCACCGAAGAAATGCAAGATTTAGACTACTTCAGATGATTTTCCTTATATGGGTGGTGTCCAACATTACAGAGAAATATCAGAGGTCGTTTAACAGCCTCGCATCTGTAATATTCATCTCATTTTTGTTTTCATTTCAAGGAAACCTCTCATCGTAGTAACCATATGTCATGGAAATATGGATAACACGATGGGTACTGTCAGGAAATTAGCTAATCTTATGTAATATTACTCTTTTATCACACAACATACAAATACAAATAAGTGTGTATATACAATTTCACAATTTTGCGTGATAACACGTAATATAGTGGGCTAATCTCAGAGTGTCCTCTCTAGTAATTGTTCGCTTGGGATGTAATATAACGAACTGTACAGTCACTGACATCAGCAATATAGATACATCTGCATTGTAACTGGAATTTTACTAGTGCATTCATAACTCATGTCCGTGGATGAAAAATAAATAAATAAATAAATAGATAAATAAATTAATTAAAATAAAAAAGATTAACTGTGATTTGGAAATCATATTAAGCAGCATGATTTGTTACCTAATTATTTCTCAGTTTCAAAAGAAACAAGAAAAAAGGATGGCACTGACTCTAGAGATTCACCATTCTCTACGTGTTAAGCTAACTTGTCCCTTTACTATACACAAAAATACTCCCAACAATAATAACGGCAGTGGAGTTAAGGTTACCCGTGTGAGCTGAGCATATTTTAACACTTTGACCCCACAAGGTATTTGCTGCTTATGACCTTAGGTGTTGACGCGGCAGATGATTTTAAAAGTTATTCAATCTCTTCAAGAGGGAGGCAGGAAAACGATAGATCTTGAAAAAAAAAATCAATAATTAATAACAATAATAATAATAATAATGAAAATAGATAAACAAAAATGTGGTGCTTAAATATTGATCATCCATAATATTCGGTGGGAAACCTTTACATACATCAGGAGAAAATATTAGTAGAACATCCTCGCAGTTCTCTAACTCCTGTTCGAGAAGCTTCGAGTTGCTGAATTTAAAGAGGTAATAAAAATTAACAAATGACTTGAGGATGAAAAAGAAAATATTCGTTTGGAGGGTGACAGGGCTCCAAGCAAAACAAAAAATACAGGAAAAGCATTAACTTTGTAATCAAAAGGAATACCGAAATATTATGTAATTTACATATTCGTAGATGGTTTAGCCTCAACAATACTAGAACTAGATATAGTAACTGAAATCAGTAAACCAGATGGAATATATATCACTGAATCAAGACCGGACCCATTCATAGACGATGTATCATTAGGACTCGGTGAGTATGATATCCGTATGAAATAATGGAACTAAAGGCATTGGCGTAGAAATAAATGAGATAAACACAATAACCACAGTGTACAGTCCAGCTCATACATCGGTGTCACAAGAAAACTGCCAAAACTAATTCAAGTAAAGAACCTGGAGGAAGTGCTACAACGTCCACACACTAAGGTTTAAAAAATCATGCAATTGGAAAATTTTCTGTTCCAAAATCAACGTTGACATTGATAATCCCACTAAACCGCTAGACATAAGAGTAAAAGCTTCTCATTTTCCCGCTAAAAAGGGACATTAAAAATCGCTAAATGCAGAATAAACTTTATAAATATTTCCGCTAGATAATAACTCAAAAACCCTTGATCTCGTAGGAAAATTGCTGGAATAGTAACAGGGCTAAACAGGCCTACTTAATATTCCTATAGCATAAAGATAATGTAAAGGATGTGGAAAATTGCCCATGTAGTAATTAAATTAAGGCACAGTTTACCACAGGAAAAACTTATTGTAAATAGGGTAAGAAAGAGACATACAACTTTTAGAGAAGGAATTAAAGAAACCTTACAAGTGGTCTTTCATAGCATTAAACTAAGAAACGAAGGGAATAAATTATTTAAAGTATTAATTAAGGATTCTGTGAAGCCCTTAAGAAAGTAGAACAATATGTGCCAAAATTCAAAACTGAAGCAAGAAACGGCCAAAAAAGAGTTCAATGATAAATGCAAGGAAATGAGAGAAATCAATTAGCTTCTTTGGAAAAGTTTCTGGGAAAGGTTCAGAAAACAGCTCTCAAGCAGCATATGAGAATATAAAGTAGGAAGAAATGAATATACCCATAAGAAAGGCGAAAATAAATCTTGGAAAGGATATGACCAACATATATTTAAATCAATTAAAGTTCATATTATATTTAAATCAATTAAAGTTCATATTATATTTAAATCAGTTGAAGTTCATTTTTAACCAAGACTAAAATTAGAAATAAACTTATTGCCTTCAAAGGTGACATTATTTACAATAAGGAAAAGCAATTTAAGAAATCCTTAATCCTTTGAAATTGAATAAGACCTTTAAAACTCACTCAGGATATCGAAAGTATCACACCTAAAAAGAATGAAAGGAAAGATCTACTAAAGAGGTTACACAAAACTAAGGCAGAGAGAACGAATGAGATTTCTAACAGGGTTCTTTGGCAATGTTCTGAGCTGTGAATACCTTTACTGGCAAGGAAAACTAACCCGAAGCTTGAACACTCGCCAGCATTACACTTTTGTATAAGAGCGACGGCAACCAAAACCCGCCAACCAATACAGTATGCAAGCTTTTAGAAAAGATAATTTCGAAACAGTGGGGTGAAGTAATAATATATCAGATAAATAATTTGGTCATATGTAGAAAATCTCTATTAATGACTTAGTTTCTAAAATATTACAAGAAAGGGAAACTTGGAGTGGAGTGAGTATACTTAATCATTAAAAAGTCATTTGATAAGGAGTCACATATAAAACTAGTATTAGAAAATGTAGGTGGAGTTAAGGTAAAATACTCGAATGAAAAACTTTCTACAAAATGAGTACCGTAATTAGAGTGAGATTCTACAGGAAGATGAGTTATTAGCAGAGTACCTCAAGGATCGATTCTGGCGCCGATTACGTTCACTATTTCCATCAATAATTTAGAGTCAAACGTAAGCACAAGATGTGATATATATAGACATATGTTCGTTATGTATTTCACATCCTTACGAAACTGTGATATTTTTTATATACTATGAAGTATATTTTATGTTAAATTTATCATGTAGATTAACACATTTATTTTGCATAAACCAAGACTATAATCACGCATCATTTGTATTTATTTTTTTATTTTATATTCATATATATATATATATATATATATATATATATATATATTATATATATATATATATATATATATATATATATATATATATATATATATATATATATATATATATATATATTACATTTGCATTTACTCTAGTTCCCACAATATTTGCGCATTGGATGTTTACGTACAACGCGAACTTTCTTTACTCCCAAGTGTACTGCTATGTTTTCCCTTAATAAGAAACTACGGATAAATGATAGTTTTCTTCAACCTTCAACCGGAATAGCTAGCTATCTTAATATGTCTGCTGACAACGCGAAAATAAAAAGAAGAATAACAGACGACGTCTCATGTCAATGCCTCGAGAGGAATATCGAAACCTGATTCATATAGAGGAAAATGGCATTCAGTACCAATAAAAGCCATGTAGTTAGGTTCGAGG
Organism: Penaeus monodon; assembly: GCF_015228065.2. Taxonomy (NCBI): domain Eukaryota; kingdom Metazoa; phylum Arthropoda; class Malacostraca; order Decapoda; family Penaeidae; genus Penaeus; species Penaeus monodon. Next base: position 23,448,574 of record NC_051428.1, on the reverse strand, counting down.
AAAGTCAAAAAGGAACAACCCCTTTACCATTGCAAGTCCGGAAACCCATTATTAAACATAACTGATAGGGAAAATGATCTCGGATTAATCATAACCAGGAGATTAAGTCCAAATATTTTTACTTTGGATGAGAGAAGGAAAAGAGACGACATGATAATGCTGTAAAATTATGTTACAGGAAAAGTGAGATTACATAGAGACAACTTCATAATTTTTAACACAGGAAGAGTGAGAGGACACAGTAAGTACTTGAAAATAAAATGAGGAGATACGTTTGTCAGCAAATGGAACCATCTTTCATCATATATATATATATATATATATATATATATATATATATATATATATATATATATATATATATATATTATGTAAGCTGAGGAACCCGTCTCCATGCAACATTGCCGCATTTAACCACAAAGCGATATACATACTCATTAGTTTGCATTCTTAACGAGCTTACCTGCCTGCTTACCTGGTCTGGACTGTTTCTCCCCATACACAAATGCCTAAATCCATGCCTGTTTTTACATCTGTTTTATTCTCTTATCATTTTTACAATACCTTTTAAGTCTTTTACTGTTATTTTTTTTAAATATCGGAGCCAGGTATTTTAATTGTATTCAGAATGAGATCAGCGGAGTACCTGAATGCCCACACGAAACAAGTGGCCGCACTGATTTACGCTTCGCGAAACAATCGCGATAGTATTTCTCGCACATACTGTGTAAGGATAAGTCCGATATGCGAAGCTTAGCCTCGCCCGGGCTATGAGGGGAGCCCGGCCTGTGTCGACTAATGCCGACTCGCTCGTGTGTCAGCTGGTGCTGACTCGGC